>NC_061797.1:20504001-20807031 GCF_021462225.1 Girardinichthys multiradiatus
TAGTTTAGAGTTAAATAATCTAAATAATGTTCGTTTAATGACAATTGTTTTTGTTGGTGTTGTGTTTTTAAAGTTAAGACAAACTTTATTTAAAGGGTGGTTTTTAAACACAGAAGACCATAACTCGCCATCCACACTTATGCATTTCAACCCTTTTATTAGTGGTATTTTAAAGGTATGTGTTTGGTTCTAGGTAGCAGCTATAACTTTCTCTTGTTACCTCCAACCGCTAACGGCTAAGAACACGTGATCGCCCACTTTATGAGTCAGCTGAAGATCATTTACCCAGAAAGGTTGTTAGTTTACAATCTAGGAAAAAATATTTTCCTAAATATTATTCTACTAAATGTGCTAACTAATTAAACACCATTAAGACCCATTTATCCAAAAGGTTTGGTTCTTATTCAAAATAATATTTCCTTAAATATTATTTTAATATTTCCTTAATAATATTGTGTTAAACATTATTTTAATAAACAAAGGCAGCTAATTAAACACAGTTGAGAATTAGTCATCCAGAAGGTTGGTTTTATTCAGCAAATCATTCTTTAAAATTTTATGTGATTAAGATAAAGTTTTATCTGATCTTGCACTGTAATGATTGTTTGAAGGTATACCAATTATTGATTAAGTTAGTTCCAAGACTAACTTAACTTCATTTCCAGATTCTTCAAGATAATCCTTGGTTCTCAAACATGAACATTGCATGGCAATATTGCATCACTCTTTTGGTCATGGTTTTCAACCATCTTTGATTCACTTGTTATACTGTACATAGCCCATTGGTCTTCCTTATTATTTCATTTTGCTTGGTAGTTTAGTTGGGTTGTTTTAGCATAGTAAAGAGTTTGTTGATTGAAATATATTTGACTTTGAGTTGACTTATTTTTGTTAATACATTCTTGTATTTTAAGAAATTGTGTGAATTCATTCTGTGTGTGTACAGAGTTTCGCTTTTCAATAATGTCAGAGCTTGGCTCATCCCTTTCAATTTTGTCCTAATACCACCGCCTTAATGGGCTGGTATTCACAGTACAACCCTTAACAGACCAAAATATTACTTAATAAAATATTAAAGTATTAACATTAAATAATACAGGGGTTGGACAATGAAACTGAAACACCTGTCATTTTAGTGTGGGAGGTTTCATGGCTAAATTGGACCAGCCTGGTAGCCAGTCTTCATTGATTGCACATTGCACCAGTAAGAGCAGAGTGTGAAGGTTCAATTAATAGGGTAAGAGCACAGTTTTGCTCAAAATATTGAAATGCATACAACATTATGGGTGACATACCAGAGTTCAAAAGAGGACAAATTGTTGGTGCACGTCATGCTGGCGCATCTGTGACCAAGACAGCAAGTCTTTGTGATGTATCAAGAGCCACGGTATCCAGGATAATGTCAGCATACCACCAAGAAGGACGAACCACATCCAACAGGATTAACTGTGGACACAAGAGGAAGCTGTCTGAAAGGGATGTTCGGATGCTAACCCGGATTGTATCCAAAAAACATAAAACCACGGCTGCCCAAATCACGGCAGAATTAAATGTGCACCTCAACTCTCCTGTTTCCACCAGAACTGTCCGTCGGGAACTCCACAGGGTCAATATACACGGCCGGGCTGCTATAGCCAAACCTTTGGTCACTCATGCCAATACCAAACGTCGGTTTCAATGGGGCAAGGAGCGCAAATCTTGGGCTGTGGACAATGTGAAACATGTATTGTTCTCTGATGAGTCCACCTTTACTGTTTTCCCCACATCCTGGAGAGTTACTGTTAGGTATTATTCAGTCAACTCAGAGGTAAGAACGATACAGAGTCAGTTTTACTTGTGACAAGGGTAGCCCACTTTGCAGTGCAACTACAACGTTTTTGACACCCTATCTCTTTATTTATATGCACAGTTCAACAGACAGTTCAGACAGGGTGTATGTGTGTGTGTGTGTGTGTGTGTGTGTGTGTGTGTGTGTGGCCAGTAGGAGGCTGGTTCTCATGGGAAATAGATAACGGTGATTTCACACACAGGACGGAGGACTGCACTCAGAGACAAGCTGCATACCAAAGAGCAGACTGCAGGTGCATTACAGCACAAAGTTTTTACATGAGTGATAACAAGTCCTCGCACCCATCCAACAGTTACGGTGTGGAGAAGCCCCAAAGAAGTGTAACACCCAGACTGTTGCATTCCCAGAGTGAAGCATGGGGGTGGATCAGTGATGGTTTGGGCTGCCATATCATGGCATTCCCTTGGCCCAATACTTGTGCTAGATGGTCGCGTCACTGCCAAGGACTACCGAACCATTCTTGAGGACCATGTGCATCCAATGGTTCAAACATTGTATCCTGAAGGCGGTGCCGTGTATCAGGATGACAATGCACCAATACACACAGCAAGACTGGTGAAAGATTGGTTTGATGAACATGAAAGTGAAGTTGAACATCTCCCATGGTCTGCACAGTCACCAGATCTAAATGTTATTGAGCCCCTTTGGGGTGTTTTGGAGGAGCAAGTCAGAAAAAGTTTTCCTCCACCAGTATCACGTAGTGACCTGGCCACTATCCTGCAAGAAGAATGGCTTAAAATCCCTCTGACCACTGTGCAGGACTTGCATATGTCATTCCCAAGACGAATTAACGCTGTATTGGCCGCAAAAGGAGGCCCTACACCATACTAATAAATTATTGTGGTCTAAAACCAGGTGTTTCGGTTTCATTGTCCAACCCCTGTATATTCACATTCATAATCGTAACAGTTTGTTTAGGAGTAAGCTATACATCATCATAACCGTTTGAGTTAGAATTATTTGAGATAATAGGACTGTTTCTCTTGTGTCACTTATTCTGAGACTGTCAACAATATTACTGGGGAACAGACTGATTGAGTCATAAGCAGAAAATTATTTAATAGTCTTTTAAAAGTTGTTCAGATTTTTTTAGGCTTTTTATTGTGGAGAAATAAAATTCAGACTTTCCTTTTTGCAGAAGAGTGGGAAATGTATTTCTTATTTGTTTAGCCAATCCACTTAAATCCTTATTTCTGTGCTCTGGGAGAAGCAGCATCACACTCAAGCACAAATTCTTGTTCTTAATTATTTTTGGGGCTATTTGGTCTCATTCAAAAATCTTCAAAACAGACCTTGGTACCTAAACAAACATATTTACACTGAACTGTGATATCATTGCATCATTTTATCTGTCATTGGTTTCAGTTTTATTCTTTGTTTATTTGTTTCTGTTATTTATCAGTTATACTCATCCTTTTATTTGTAGTAGTGGTTAAATGTTTTTTGACTATTTCAAGAGTTTGTTGACTAAAGTATATCAACTTAAACTGTCTATTAATTCCTGAAAATCAGGTGATGCCCTGACTTGCTTATTTTCATCTAAATTACTAACTTTGTTAGTAATTGCCTTTGGCACTTACTAAGTTTGACGCGTTTCAAGAGTCCAAAAACAAAAATACCCCAATAGGTGGAACAACAAAACTAGAGTCCATAATCCAAAGAAACAAGAACAAACAGGGACGAAGAAGCTGACGGTCAGGAGGCCTGCAGCGAAGTAGCCAGCGGCGAAGGAGCTGACGGTCAGGAGGCCTGCAGCGAAGATGCAGGTGATTAGGAGGTCAACGGCGAAGATGCAGGTGGTCAGGAGGCCGGCGACGTGGCCAGAGGAACCCACGAATCGAGTGGTCTGGAGGTCTGCGGCGTGACCAGAGGAACCCAAGAAGCCAGGTCTTCGGAGGCCTGCGGCAAAGAAGGTGGTGTCTAGGAGGTCTGCGGCGTAACCAGGTAGACCCACGAAGTGAGATCCTTGGAGGTTTGTGGTGAGGCCAAGTCAACCCACGAAGCGAGACCCAAGAAGACGTGGGCCTGGTGTCCAGCTTGGACCCAGGCACAAAACCCAGAAGACTTGGACCTGGCGTCCAGCGTGGACCCAGGCTGAAACTTTGTAGACTTGGACCTTACATCTGGCTTGGACCCAGGCTGAAACTTAGTAGACTTGGAAGAGGCGTCCGGCTTGGACCCTGGCTGAAACTTAGTAGACTTGGACCTGGCGTCCCGCTTGGACCCAGGCAGAAACCCAGAAGACTTGGACCTGGCGTCTGGCTTGGACCAGGGCAGAAACCCAGAAGACTTGGACCTGGTGTCCGGCTTGGACCCAGGCAGAAACTTAGAAGACTTGGACCTGGCGTCCGGCTTGGACCCAGGCAGAAACTCGGAAGACTTGGCCCTTACGTATGACTTGAACCCAGGCAGAAACTCAGAATACTTGAAGTCTGGCTGTAAGTCAGGCTGTGGTGAGTCTGGAGTTGTGTCAGGCTCGAGTACCATGAGCAACCCCATAGGAAACCAAGAAGGTGCTCAGGACCTGGTCCTGGAGGCAGCCAACCCTCGGGCTCCTCCGGAATACGACGAGGAAGTGGAGGCAGCACGCCTCCACTTCCAGCGACGCCTCCTGCTCGATGGAGAAACACGTAAAAAGCGAGAGGCGGCAGTCCAACCCTCCGGGAGAGATGAGAAGGCGTTGGCACAGCCCTCATATACCGGGACAGATGCGCCTCAGCGATCAGAGCAGGAAGAGTGCGCTGTGCCGAACTCTGTAGTCAAGGAGGAAGTGCATGCTGGAGCCAGAGGCTTACTCTGGGGACGAGGAGATGGTCTGTGGCGTAGCAGACCGGTACGAGGAAGGGGAATGGCTAGCCTGGAGCCCCAAAACGGTCACCGCTGCTTCGTCTCCTCTGCGGCCTGACGTGAGCTTTTCTCCGCAGCTCGTCTAAGGTACTCCCACAGAGTAATCATACCGTTGTCTGTTTGGTCTTGTTGGTTGGTTCCTACTGACGCTTTCTGAGGTTGAGAGTGACCAAAGCACAGACAAGAGCTCGGCAGCAGCATGTTTAAAGGAGTCTTCTTCTTTTATTCAAAGATAAGTTCAAATGTTTTTCCAAACATAGCAAGAACGTAGCAAAAATTACTGCAGGTACAAAAACACAATTCGAAACTCCAAAAACTTACAGAGTTGACTCTGCAGGAACATAGTAGTCAAAGCTTTAGACGAGGATAGTTGAACGAACCAAGGAACCAGCAAAAAACAAACAAAAACAGAGAGCTTATGAACAGAGGGAAGTGGAGTATGGACCAATGAGATACTGAGGCAGGTAATCAGATGAGAATGGAAATCAGGTGTGGACCAGGCTATAGAGAACTGAGGGAATCTGGATGGTTGCTAAGGTGACCGAACTAGAATACAAAGGGAACATGAGGGAAGCTAGGCAATAACATAACCAAAGGAATATGACTACAAAAACAAAACTACAAAACTTTCTTTCATTGAATGCTTTGAATTTTTGTTTCGACTTTTGTTTCTACTTTTATATTTCTTCAATTACCTTCCCGTTTTCCCCAACTATCAGTGCCACTGGCATGTTGCTGTTTGTGACTCAGCTATTTCATGTGATTTGATATGTTTAAAGTTTTTTTTCTATTTCTTTTTTTTTTTTTTTTTCGCTCTTATGGGTTAACTGCTTGTCCTATATACTTTGTCCCAAATGAAATACTATGAAATTGTGTTGGTGGGGGATCTGAACTGGGACTGGCACACATCTGTGTCTGTCCCACCAAAAGTACAGTATACATTTGTAAATTTCACACAATTAATCAATACACCCTCAAGGCCAAATCCAAATAAACCTACTCTTATTATTTTGAACAAATATGCCTTTTAAATATGTTGTATCTGGGGTTTTTCAAATGTTAGTGATTACTGTGTGATTGCAGTAGTTAGAGACACAAAGATTATTAAAAGTAAACCTTGAGAAATACAAAATGTTTAATTATTTGAGAACTAAGATTTAACGGATGACCTGTATCTTTTTAACTCAGAACTCAGATAGAATTGCTCTGATTTTTTTTATTTTTGTGGCAATAGTGTCCTTTATTTTTCTCCTTTTTGCGACAGTAAACTGATAGGAAAGGTGTGGAGAGAGGGGGAAGGCATGCAGCAAAAGTCACCTGGGCCAAAAATCAAACCTGACAGCTGCATCGAGGACTGAAGCCTCAGAATATGTGTCGCACGTTTTACCCCTGCACAACCACTGCGCCCAGAATTGCTCTGTTTGATATGAAAATATTTCCTTAAAACATTTCTGGCCATGGCCATTAAACATGCACCTTTCAACAAAGTTAAAGGATGTGATCTGTGGTTTACAACAGACCTGTCAGATGTATGTGTTCAGAATCAGAATCAGAATCAGAAAAGCTTTATTGCCAAGTACGTTTTTGGACATACAAGGAATTTGTTTTGGCGTAGTCGGTGCAATACAATACAAATTAAACAGTATAAACATATCTACAATATAATATAAATATATGTGCACAGTTTTAAGTGAGTGAGAGTAAGTATAGAGCAGTATAAGATGCAAGAGCAATACAACAGTGCAGGTGATCATAGTATGGCAGTGCAAGTAAAGCAGGAGTCCATGCTGAACGTTAATGTAACGCATAGAGTTACAAGTTACGGGTGTCCTGTCAACAAAAACAGGGGGGGTGTGGGGGAAAGGGAGAGTGTCAGGGTGGTTTCCGGGCTTTGTTAACCAGACTGGTGGCAGATGGGAAAAAACTGTTCTTGTGGCGTGAGGTTTTGGTCCGGATGGACCGCAGCCTCCTGCCAGAGGGGAGAGTCTCAAAGAGTCTGTGACCAGGGTGGGAGGGATCAGCCAGAATCTTCCCTGCCCGCTTCAGGGTCCTGGAGGTGTACAGTTCCTGGAGCGACAGTAGACTGCACCCAATCACCTTCTCAGCAGACCGAATGACACGCTGCAGCCTGCCCTTATCCTTGGCTGTAGCAGCGGCGTACCAGATGGTGATGGAGGAGGTGAGGATGGACTCAATGATGGCTGTGTAGAAGTGCACCATCATAGTCTTTGGTAGGTTGAATTTCTTCAGCTGCCGCAGGAAGAACATCCTCTGCTGGGCTTTCTTGATGAGGGAGCTGATGTTTGGCTCCCACTTGAGATCCTGGGAGATGATGGTTCCCAGGAAGCGGAAAGATTCCACAGTGTCAATTGTGGAGTCACAGAGGGTGATGGGGGCAGGTGGGGCTGGGTTCTGCCTGAAGTCCACAACCATCTCCACTGTCTTTAGAGCGTTGAGCTCAAGGTTGTTCTGGCTGCACCAGTCCAACAGATGGTCCACCTCCCATCTATACGCGTACTCGTCACCATCAGAGATGAGTCCGATCAGGGTGGTGTCGTCCGCAAACTTCAGAAGCTTGACAGACTGGTGACTGGAGGTGCAGCTGTTGGTGTACAGGGAGAAGAGCAGAGGAGAGAGAACACAGCCTTGGGGGGAACCGGTGCTGATGGTCAGGGAGTCAGAGACGTGCTTCCCCAGCCTCATGCGCTGCTTCCTGTCAGACAGGAAGTCAGTGATCCACCTGCAGGTGGAGTCGGGCACACTCAGCTGGGAGAGCTTCTCTTGTAGCAGAACTGGGACGATGGTGTTGAAGGCAGAGCTGAAATCCACAAACAGGATCCTGGCATAGGTTCCTGTGGAGTCCAGGTGCCGGAGGATGAAGTGAAGGGCTAGGTTGACTGCATCATCTACAGACCTGTTGGCTCTGTAGGCAAACTGCAGGGGGTCCAGGAGGGGGTCGGTGATGTCTTTTAGGTGTGAGAGCACAAGGCGCTCAAAGGACTTCTTCACCACAGAGGTCAGGGCGACGGGTCTGAAGTCATTAAGCCCTGTGGTCCTTGGCTTCTTGGGAACAGGGACGATGGTGGAGGACTTGAAGCAGGCTGGCACATGACATGTCTCCAGTGAGGTGTTAGAAATGTCTGTGAAGACTGGAGACAGCTGATCAGTGCAGTGCTTCAGGCTGGCTGGTGAGACAGAATCCGGACCAGCAGCTTTCCGGGGGTTCTGTATCCTGAAGAGTTTGTTGACGTCCCTCTCCTGGATGGAAAGAGCCGTCCTCGGCGTGGGTAGGGGGCTGGTGGGGGGGAACTTCAGGGTGGGGGTTGGAGGTGCCAAGGCCCCTCTTGAGGTTGGGGAGGCGGGGGTGGTGGATTGTGGCTGCAGCTGTTGGGGGCGTCGTGGGGGATGGTTGCAGGACTGTCCCTTTGTCTTTCAAAGCGGCAGTAGAACTCGTTCAGGTCGTTGGTGAGGCGTCGGTCGTTGATGGAGTGGGGGGCTTTCGGCTTGTAGTTGGTGATTTGCTTGAGCCCTTTCCAGACAGACGCAGAGTCGTTGGCTGAGAACTGGTTTTGGAGCTTCTCAGAGTACAGTCGTTTGGCCTCTTTCACTGCCTTGCCAAACTTGTACTTTGCCTCTCTGTATATGTCTTTGTCCCCACTCCTGAAGGCCTCTTCCTTATCCAGTCTTAACCTTCTGAGTTTAGCTGTGAACCAGGGTTTGTCGTTGTTGTAACTCACCCTGGTGCATGATGGTACACAGCTGTCCTCACAGAAGCTGATGTAGGAAGTCACAGCCTCTGTGTACTCGTCCAGACTGTTGGTAGTAGTCCTGAACACATCCCAGTCTGTACAGCCTAAACACGCCTGGAGATTCTCCACAGCCTCACTGCTCCACTTCCTTGTCGTCCTCACAACAGGTTTGCAGAGCTTTAGTTTCTGCCTGTATGCAGGAATCAGGTGGACCCTGATGTGGTCGGATTGGCCCAGTGCAGCACGTGGGACGGCGTGATAAGCGTCTCTGATGGTGGTGTAACAGTGATCCAGAATGTTGTCCTCTCTGGTCGGACATTTAATAAACTGTCTATATTTGGGGAGTTCTTGGGTGAGATTACCTTTGTTAAAGTCGCCAACGACGATTACTAAGGAGTCCGGGTTGGTCTGCTCCACACTCAGTATCTGGTCGGCGAGCATGCGCTGTGCGACCTGCACGTTAGCTTGCGGCGGGATGTAAACACCGACCAGGATGAACGAAGCGAATTCACGGGGGGAATAGAAAGGCTTACAGTTTATGATGAAGGATTCCAGGTCTGGAGAACAGTGCTGCTGAATCACTGTCACGTCGTTGCACCAACCACTGTTGAGGTAGAAACAGATTCCTCCACCTTTCGCTTTGCCGAAGAGTTCCGTGTCTCTGTCCGCTCTGTAGAGCTGGAATCCTGCCAGCTGCAGCGCAGAGTCCGGTATTAATCCACACAGCCACGTCTCCGTGAAGCACAAAACTGCCGATGAATAAAAGTCCCTGTTTTTCCCCAACAACAGTTGTAGTTCCTCAATTTTGTTGGGAAGTGAGCGCACGTTAGAGAGAAATATTCCAGGTAACGGTGTTCGTAGTCCACGCTGGCGAAGACGTACCAGCACCCCAGCCCGTTTCCCTCTCTTCCGGCGTTTCACCACGTGAACAAAGGTGAGCGCACCTTTGACCAGAATGTCCAAAAATTCCAGAGCAGTAGGCAGAAAAGTGGGAAATAACTCCTCTGGTGTAGTAGCCCTGATGTTCATGAGTTCTTCTCTGGTGAGAGAGCTCCGGGTACCATCACAGAAGACCGTTTTAAAGCAAAAAACAAAACAAAACAATGCGCACCAACACGCCGAGGCGACCATCTGCGGCGCCATCTTGGATATCAGACAACCAGTTCACAATGCAAATCAGAAGGAATGATTATTATTTGCTGAATTACAAATCAATAACCTTCTGGACAATTGATTTTTAATGTTATGTTGAAATAGCCCTCATAGTGAATATATTTTAAATTGAGTTGAGACTCCTAAGACTCCTAGTTTTAGTGAGGATGCGGTCGCAGTGTTCTGGATCAACTGCGACTGTCTGATCAACTTTTTAGGTAGACCTGTGAAGTTTTAGTGGTCTCTGATCTAAAGTTACCTAATGACACAAAAAAGTCCCTGTCCTTCAAGTAGGATTTAATCCAATCGAGTGCTGTTCCAGAGAGGCCGACCTAGTTTTCCATGCGCTCTAATAAAATGGAGTGATCAACAGCGTCGAATGCTGCACTAAGGTCCAATGATATCACCACTGTGGTTTTTCCACAGTCTGCATTTATACGGATGTCACTGAACACCTTGACCAGTGCAGTCTCTGTACTGTGGTAAACACGGCAGCTGTAGGAAAGAGGAAGAGATGCTGTGTTTTGTAGACCTCACGGAGATTCCAGGTCTGACCCCTCCTTCTTGAGAGCTGTGCAGGAGTATGGGTTGAAACTGTGCATTCTGATATTCAGAGTTTTACCAGTCTTTTGTTCTGTGTGTGTGCAATTCAGTCCTTGTTTCATCCCATTGCTGGCCCAACAGGATTGACCAGAAGTCAGAACATTGTATTAGTATTAGCCTACCACAGTATTGCCTGCTCACAAAGGTAAGCATACAAGGACATGAATTGAATAAAACAAAAACAAGATAAACTTGACTTGGTTGTAGCTGATTTCTGTATTGTTTTGCATGGAAAATCCTATCAACATTTTATCATTCATTCTGCCTTGAACGTTCTAGAGTATTAGTCCTTTCTTTTTGTTTCATAATTTTAGATTTTGAGTGCTCCTGTCTTTCCCTGATGCTAATCTGTTAAATAACTTCTGCTGCTTTTTTCTAATTTGGACGTGTAAAAAATCATTAGTCACATAAAGAGAAGTGGGAGGCGAAGTGAAGATTAATGCAGCCTTTTAGGTTCAGATTATAAAAGGAAGTTCTGACAAAGAAGGACACCTAATAATTATGCAACAATGTATGAATTTTAACAATACGATAATGAAGAAGTTGGTGCCAAATACGATTCACACATTTGCAAATGATTTTTTAAATACACAGAATACAAAAAAGAGGGTTGACATTGCAACTACAGGCATATTTATTTATTTGCATATTTGTTTGGTTTTATTCTCTGTTTTTCCCTTTCTAATAGATTCACAAGTTCTTACTATACACATACAGTGTGGTTGTATCTTTTTTAATAGTTTAAATCAGATTCCCCAGTGGCAAAATGATTACTAAATAAAGTACATTCATTTAAGATCAGTTTTTAAAAAGGTATAAAAAGTCTTAACATAGAAGCCCATTGAGCCAATGGACAATGGGTAAAAGTAATATTTTGTGAAATGTGTGTTATGAGAAAAAAAAGGACAAAAAAAAAAAACTGAACCCATTAAGCATTTATGCCAATGGCAGTCAGCCTCAGTTCTGTGGTTCCGACAGCTGTTGATGATATTTGGCCCATTGGCCCTTATGAGTTATGACAGAATGTCCCCAGCTGCAGAAAACTGAGCTTTTGAGATGAAGATTACAATACATTGCAATAAATTGTGTCTAAATAAGATAAACTGACAAAAGAATTCAAGCTTATAACACTATAATACCAGTCCAATTTCTGTTTTTTAACAAAGCGGCAAAGGGGAAAATATTTGAGCTTTTATGAAAACACTGAGACAGCCTAATGCAGTTCAAAACAGAAATACAGATAAATGTAAGCAGAAAATCTGAAATATAGTTAGATTCTTTTTTTAAGTACTTCCAAATCAAGAGGTAGAAATGTGGACGCAGAAATGCCTACTGAAGATTATGTTAAATAATTCAGAAAAAAAGGGACTAATTCTGGGGCTTTTAATATTGAAAGTTATTTTTTTCTCAACTTAATTTAGTTTGTGTTGGCTAATCATAATGGTATAGGTTGTATTTGCAATTGTGAGCCATGATCTTGTAGAATCTGATCTTAATCATGTAGTTATACAGCTTGACCAAGCAAAGAAAACCAAAATATTGATTTGTATGTAACTTAACCACTAAGTCAAACTGGGTTCTTTAGCTCAAGTATTTGTCAGTCAATATGTAACAGCTGATGTGTGGATATTTAACTAAATGCCATAATGCCAATACAAACTACTCACTTCCTTGTATGGTTTCCCTTTTGTTGTTCTTATAACTTAAATCATAAATTTAATTTGGCTTTTTTGACAAAAATATAAGATGAGAATTTGTAAAAATATTCACCAACGATAAAGTGACTGACTTGAAATTACCTGAGAGCACTTGTGGTGACAAATTATTGTAAAATAAAAACGTCTGTCTGAGAGGTCCACTCTTTGGATCATTGGAAATTCTGATATTGCAGCTTGCAGACAAAACAATATTTAAAGCAATTTAGACAAAGTTAATTGAAAAGCCTTAGTCAGGAGATGGCTACGAAAAGATTTCAACTCCCAGGACATAGCACAGAGTTTAGTTATATTCGTCATTAACAAATAAAAGTTTGACTCATTCCATTTGCTAGGGCTGGCTGTCCTCACAAACTGAACAACCCGGAGAGAGGAAGACTGGTGAGGGAGGTGACCAAGACTTATGCAAATACTCTAAATGAGTGAAAAGCTTCTGTGGGTCAGCTGGAAAAGACTGTACATACAACTGCTGTCTTTGTTCTGTATGGGAGAGTGGGAAAGAGAAAGCCATGACTAAAACAAGCTCAAATAAAATGTCATCTGGAATGCTTCCAAAGGCATGTGAGGATTTCCAAAGTTTGGTCTTATGAGATAAAAATATAGTTTTTTGGCCATCAGACCAGATGGTGTGTTTGAAAAAGAGCAAAAATTGGACGTCAACACAAACACATCATATCTCGTGTAAAGCATGGGGGTGACAGCATCATGCTGTCATATTGGAGTATTTTTAGAATTTTTAAATTATTGTCAAAAGATCCAATTTATGTTGACTATGATTTAATGTATAAAAGTAACCAGAAGAGTGAACAACCAAAATGGGAGAATTTCTTTACAGGCATTTTTTGTACCTCTTCATATTAAAATCTTTTTGGGGAGGAATACATCAACATTTTGAAGTAATACTCACATTTTAAGTTTCATACTGGTTCTAAGAAGTTGACCCACAGTGAACAATAAAATATTTGAAGAAGGAAAGATGGCGCCAGTATGCGTGCGGTGAGTTGTCCACAACTTGCTATTATTCTTCTGTTTTTGCTGTTGTTCCTGTGCATTTTTCATGATTTTAAGAGTTTAGTTATATTCGTCATTAACAAATAAAAGTTTGACTCATTCCAAACTTTTACTGATTTGTGATTGCCACACCCTCCTCATCTGTCTACTGACAAATTCATATATATTCCAAGAAAGATATGATTCTTTACCCTGCTCTTGGCTGGAGTACCAGCTTACCATTGATATTAGTTTTTGTGTTATGATTGATGATTTTACCTCTATTTTTACTACCCTGCCCCAGGGGTACCTGAGAGCTTCATTCTTGGTCCTCTGATTTTCTAGATTTGTTTGCTGCCACTTGGTGCTATTTTCCAAAAACATGTGTGTCGTTTCATTTAAATGCTGGACCTGTTTGATCATGACTTCTAGTTTTAGTGAGGATGCGGTCGCAGCGTTCTGGATCAACTGCGATCATTGTTGTTTTTATTCCTGCTCTCTCTTACATTTTTGTACAGCACTTTGTAAGGGCCTTAGAAACCAAGTGGTATGGTTTGGTATTTGTAACTGATGCTACAGCCATTATAACTATTCTTGTTATTCACCAGCTCAGTCATTATAGGAAAATGTTGCCTTACTGTTTTAGAAACCATAGATTCCTATATTATCAATTTTCACTGCCGAAAGTGTAAAGTGTCACTCATGAAACATCATATAATGTAATTGTGCCAGGTTTTCAAAGAATTTGGTGCAGGGTTTTTTTGTATTATTTTTTTTTTTTGTTGGTTTTTTTTTATCTTCAGTGCCTTGACAATCAATAGGGCCCCTTTAAATGTTCAGCTTGATAAAAATGGACCAAAATTAAGATCTAGTAAGATTTGTTTTGGCCAGAATGGAGGAATTGAAGCCATGTGTTAAAATACTGCTTTCCAGTGGTTATGATGCATTACAAGTCAAGTCTAATAACATGCTTTGACAATGATTGTCTTTCTGATTTTAGCACATTTAAGAGATATTCTCTTTTTCAAATAAAAATAAAGAGAACAAGTTACCCCCAGTCAGTTATTCTAAAATACACGGGATATGTTTGATGACGCATTGCTCACTCTTTGTGTTTAAAGCTCACCACATGAAATTTGAAAAAAAATAAACAACACATTCAGCATTAGTTATCTCTGAGTGCTTTGAAACAAATGCCTTTCCAAATGTAACAACATATTTTCATGCTTCGATTTTGTTCTTCACAGCCTGCAGGTGAAACTTCAAGTAGAGCTATAGGGTCATTTAGTAAGGACTAATCTGCGTACATGTGAATGCACCTTTGCAGACATGCATTGTAACAATTGCTGCAACTCTCTGTGAAATTTCTCAAACTAATTGACTTCAATTACACAGGGACATCCAGTGCCAACTTTGTTGCTGTGGACATTATCAACGGGATTGGTAGAGGTCTGAGAGCTGATGTGCACAGACAAATGGGAGCAAATTATGCATTCTGTTGTACAATAGATGTCATCAGATTTCCATCATATTGTTGCACTGAGAGCAGGGAAGGGCTGTTCATTCATTTATTCTATAAGAAAAAGTAATTTTCTAAATGACACAGTAATTTTAGTTAAAAATACAAAAACATGTGGCATAAATTATGCAAATTCTTGAAAATAATCATTTTACCAGAATGATTAACATGTCGCACACCATTGCACATCTGAATTGAGAAAATTCCATTCTCTTCATTTTAAGTTCTTCTTCTGAAAAACCGAAAGCTTTCATTAACAGGCTTTCAGTGATTGCCACAGTGTAAACTTAATTCAATTAAGGACAAACATAACAAGACATGCTATTGACACATATGTGATACACACACATAAATAGAATGAGCCAAGAAGAAGATACAGATAAAAAAAAAACACAGGAGAGGTATGGGGTAAGAACGTTGTCAAAAACAATGTGTATGTAAAGACAGAAATGTGTGTATATTAGTCAATAGTTGTGCATAAGTAAAATCCAAAAGAGGTATTGTATCTTTTCTCTATAATACAAAATAAAATGTTACAGCTGCTGGCGGTTTGCAACAAATTCAGAGGTGCATACTGCCACCTACTGTACATCATTGTATAACTCCACCCACTATAGTCTGAGCCTGAGATCACGTGACACCAAGTCGCTGATGTAAATTCGTATTTTCAAAGAAATTAAATCATATTCACAAACTGTTATAGCATATTGTATTCATAAAGAATGAACCACAACTGTAAACTTGAACTTTGTGTTTGTAATTTTGTGAAGCTGTAACATTTTATTTTATATTCTTACAGAGAAAATATACAATACCTCTTTTGCACAACTATTGACTAATATGCACACATTTCCGTCTTTACATACACATTGTTTTTGACAGCGTTCTTACCCCATAGAGATGCCTGAGAAAGTGTGAGTTTAAAATATGCTGGCTGGGACATGCACATAAATCACTGGCACAAACTATCACTTTGTTATTGCTGGGTCCTGTAGTTTTTTATTTTTGTTTATTTGTTTTTTAAAAATTGATCAGTCACATAGATGCTTACAAAAACATGTATTGACATCAACTAATTCAACCAGGGTTCTTGGACAGGAATTTTATAAGCCTGTGTCTACATGATAATTACATGTAAAGCCAGACATTGTACAAATACTAGCACTGAAAAAGTGAAGAAAGAATTCAGTTTGCTTGACTATGTATTTTGGTGTGCTTCGATATTAGACAACTGCTACAGTTAAACAAAGACAAAAAATTATAAAACAATGACAGGACATGTTTGTGTCATCTTGTTGCTTCAAGATGTCGGTCACATTGCTTAAAGATTTTTTTCTGTTGATATGATGTCACTCCACAGTTTCTGCAGATTTGTCAGCTGCTTGTCTTCAGTTTGTCTTCACCATGTCTATATGCCTGAATGCATTTAGTTTCTGCCATGTGATTGGCCTCTCGCTAATTCTTTTAAGAAGCAATTAAACAGTTATACTTAATAAAGTGGCCGGTGAGTGTATCATTGTGGATTAAGAATTGGATGCTTCATAACATACCTTCATTATAACAGTATTTTTTAGTATTTAAGTCAACCAGTGAGAATAAGGTTAACCTTTATAATTGTTCTGTTCTTCAATTTGTTCATTTAGTTGATCATCAGTTTTTATTTCCTATGGCCATTAGCAATGTCAGTCAGTCAGTCATTTTCTACCGCTTATTCCATAGTGGGTCGCGGGGGAGCTGGTGCCTATCTCCAGCAGTCTGTGGGCGAGAGGCAGGGTACACCCTGGACAAGTCGCCAGTCCATCGCAGGGCAACACACAAACAACCATGCACACACTCATTCATACATTAGCAATGTATAGGTATGTAAGTTATAAATCTAAGCAGTTTCAGAAAGAAAAAAAGAAATTATCTGGCATAGTAAACAAGACTGTTCCTAAAATGTAATGTGAAGCTGCATAATTTACAGTAACCTTATATTTTATGGACACTTTTATTTTATATAGTCTAACTTTAACCTATTGTTTTTCATTTTTCTTGTATGTTTGTTGCTCTCAGACAAGCACAAACAGGCTAGGGACACTTCAAAATCAAGACCTTGTTATGCCACATAGCATCTTGGAAAGCTCTCAGTCAATAATTAGAAGCAGACCAAACATGGAGGCTGCCGCTTTTTGTGAAGAAATTACTTACATACTCTCACAACCAGAGCACCTGGGCTCTTGTTCGCTTGTAGGAATTATACCAACTCTGCAATGTAGTTGTATTATTGGACACATGTGACGCGCAAAAAACAAGGGCAGTACCATTTCTCACGTGCATGTGGGAATCTTTACCCCCCATGTAAATAAACAAATATACCACGCAGTTACGCATTGCACTGAATGTGGCTGAGACATTCTGTGCCTCTTTCATCAGTTTCTACAGACTGATCAGGTTGTTAGTGCACTGCTGGCTGAATGACTTTAATCATAGTTTCTTAGCAACAGAATCCATGTATATTTGCTTCTGTGTAATAACCACATGTCAAAAAGGCCACACCAGAATGAAGTTTTTTTTTTTTTTATTGTATATTGCAGTCTGATGTATTATAGTATTACATTTTCTTTAAAAAGAGGCCTATATTTTTCTGACAACAGATATTTATTAAACTGACAGCACATCAGCAAATCAAAATTGACAAAACCATTCTTTAAAAATGTTATTGGTGTTTTTTGTAGTATATAAACTTATGTTTCTATTTAATGTGTTTTGTAATAAGAAAGCTATGGCATACTTTGAAAACATAAATAGTGCAAATAATGCAGTAGTAGTTGAATGAGTTTGAAATGTAGTAAGTATATTTAAGTTTAACATAAAAGAAGGAAGTGTAGTATGTGAAGATGTGATTTGTTAATAACAATAATAATGAGTGTGATCATGTTCGAGTTTGATCATGAAATAAACCTAAATCCAATGAGTAGCTTTAAGCTTACGTGTACTTGTTTGTCACAACACAGCAGTTAAATTCAGTGGCTGTGTTAAAAACAATGGAAACAAAGAAAAGTATAGTGTTAAAATATCAGGAGGAAGTCAAGGTGAATCGTTAGACTGATTAAATATTTGAATGATTGGTATGTATTTTTGTAAGTGATTTAGATGAAAAAGGATGCACATAAGTTTGTTTCTTTAATACATTTGTTAAAAAAATGCAATCATGCTTGAATTTATACAGTCATATTGTCATCGTTTTATTAACAAATTTGACCCACATGCAGAGAACACTCAGGAGTCAGAGGAAAAGTTAATGAATTTATTTACACAAGGTGAATGTGGACTGGGTGTCATCGATTTACGAATAGTTCTGACCCACAGGCAGTAAACGCTCAAAGGAAACCAGGAAGTGTTTAACAGATTTATTGAAAGCACAGAAGTAAGTACGGTCTTGGCACAGTAGGCAAGGCTGTAAGGAAGAAAGCATAGGTAAGTTAAGACGGTAACTAAGATGGGAAACTAATGGTATTCTGTTTCTTACCAGTTGGTTGTTGACAAACCACCAGGAGGAGAGGCAGTCGGGCCGGAGGAAACAGCGTGGGACTACAGAGGTGAGTTCTGCCAAGATACTTAGTCTCTTGGTGTTTGGAAGATTGTATGGTGGGAACGAGTGGAGCGGTGGAGGGTGGACAGGTTTCGAGGAGGCAGGGTCGGAGGTCGAATCCAGGAAAAGATCAGCAGGAGGAAATCCAGCAGCACAGCGTTAGCGAGACACCAGCTTGTAGATCCATCCATGGAAAACATGGAACGAGGTCTCATAAGCAAAATCCATTGGTGGCCAGCCTGGGTAACATCCAGGTAGTCACCAACGTGTTATACACTGAAGGGTAACACTCGAGCGCTGACATACTGGCTGCCCCCTGCTTAAATACTCCAGGAGCCTCATCACCGGTGAATGGAGAATCAAAGTGGGGTCGCAAATGAAAGATCAAGGCACCCAAGCAAGATCCTCCAGACCGTACCCCTCCCAATCCACAAGAAACTGCCAATGGGAGTCCACAATCCGTCGCACTGTTGACAATGACCGGCTTAACCTGAGATACATGAAAAGTGCGGTGAACACGTAAGGAGGAAGGTAACCGAAGACGAACGGCAGAAGGACCAATGAGGGACTCGAAAACACAAGGACCATTAAACCGAGGGGACAGCTTCTTAGACATCGCCTTCATTGGGATGTCCCGAGAGGACAACCAGACTTTCTGTCCTGGCTGATAAACCGGGGCTGGGACGCCTCTTGCGGTGAGCGATGCGCTTGTTCTGGGCGGCGGTGCATTGGAGCGCTTCAACAGTCCTCCAAATAAGCGTGCACCGGCGAATATGGTGATGGACAGCGGTAACGGCTACATCACGCTCATCCGCTGCAAAATGGGGCGGCTGATACCCTAAAGAGGCTTCAAACGGGGAAACACCAGAAGCAGACGAAACCTGAGAATTCATGGCGTACTCTACCCAGTTAAGATGCTCAGTCCAGTCTAATGGAGAGGAGGAGGTAACGCACCTGAGCGTGGACTCGAGTTGTTGGTTGAGTCTCTCAACCTGGCCATTAGATTGGGGGTGGTAACCCGAGGTGAGCGAGACCTTGGCTCCCAAAGCGGAGCAAAACCGGCGCCAGACCTGGGAGACAAACTGGGGCCCTCGGTCAGATAAAATATCCTGGGGTATACCGTGTAGCCGCATAGCATGTTTGATGAGGAGCTGAGCTGTCCGGAAAGCCGAGGGAAGCTTCCTCAACGGCACGAGGTGACAAGCCTTAGAAAAACGATCTATAATAGTCAAAATGACAGTCATGCCTCTGGATGAGGGTAACCCAGTTACAAAGTCCAAAGCTATATGCGACCAGGCATGCCTGGGAATGTTCAGTGGTTGAAGTAACCCAGACGGTGGTTGGTTGCTACTCTTACTCCTAGAACAAACCGTGCAGGCGAGAACCCATTCCCTGAAGTCCTGGTACAGAGAGGGCCATCAAAAACGTCTATTAATCAATGTCATGGTTCTACTTATACCCGGATGTGAGGCAAACCTAGCAGTGTGGAACCATTGGATAACTCGTGCTCTGACTGAGGCTGGGACAAAAGTTCTGTTCTTAGGGCCTGTTCCAGGGTCAGGCTCAGTCCTCAGAGCACGATTAACTAGTTCGTCGATCTCCCAGGTGACAGCCCCAATGACCCAGGTAGGGGGGACAATGGGCTCAGGGACTCTCTCCGTCTCATCTGGTGCGAACAGTCGGGAAACTACATCAGGCTTCGCATTCTTACTCCCCGGTCTGAAAGAGGTGGAGAGGTTAAAACGAGAGAAAAATAGTGACCAGCGTGCCTGTCTAGGGTTCAGTCTCTTAGCTGTCTGTAAATAAGCTAGGTTCTTGTGGTCGGTCCAGACTAGAATAGGATGAGTAGCCCCCTCCAACCAATGTCTCTACTCCTCTAAAGCCAACTTCATGGCTAACAGTTCTCTATCTCCGACATCATAGTTACATTCAGTTTGGCTGAGCCGGTGCGAAAAGAAACCACAAGGATGAAGTTTACTATCCTCACTCGATTGTTGAGAGAGTACTGCTCCCACTCCAGAGTCCGAAACATCAACATCCAGCACGAACTGTCTGGAGGAATCCGGGTGAATCAAGATGGGAGCCTGGACGAATTTCTCCTGAAGACTCCAGAAGGCCTGATCAGCAGCAGGAGTCCAATGGAAACTGGTCTTGGTAGAGGTCAACGCCATCAGAGGTGCTGCCGTCTGGCTGTAGTTTTGGATAAATCTGCGGTTGAAGTTGGCGAAACCAAGGAAACTTGCAACTGGTTCCTCGAGTCGGGAACGGGTCACTCCAGTACTGCTCTGACCTTCTCTGGGTCAGCGCGGACCTGTCCACCCTCAAGGACAAAACCCCAAAAAGTTACAGAAGACTTGTGAAACTCACATTTCTTCACCTTCACAAACAATCGATTCTCAAAGAGTCTCTGTAGGACCAGACGGACATGGCGCTGGTGCTCCTCCACATTCCTCAAATAAATCAAAATATCGTCCAGATAAACAAAAACAAAAATGTTTAAGAAGTCTCTGAGGACATCGTTAACGAGAGCCTGGAACACAGCTGGTGCATTGCATAATCCAAACGGCATGACCATGTATTCAATGTGTCCAAGTGGAGTCTTGAAGGCCATCTTCCACTCATCCCCCTGGGGGATCCTGACTAAATGGTAAGCATTTCTAAGGTCTAGTTATGTGAAAACTGTGGCCTCACGTACAGGCTCGGAAGCAGAGGAAAGCAGTGGAAGAGGGTAACTATTCTTAATCGTGATGTTGTTTAATCCCCGGTAATCAATGCATGGTTGCAAAGAATTATCCTTTTTTACAAAAGAGAAACCTGCACCTAGGGGTGAAGAGTATGGCTGAATTAAACCTGCAGAGAGGGACTCGTTAATATACTTCTCCATAGACTGTCGCTCATGTTGAGAAATGGGATAAAGTCTGCTAGAGGGAAAAGTGGCTCCAGGAAGTAGATTGATAGCACAATCATAAGACCTATGAGGAGGTAAGGAAACTGCCTTGGATTTACTGAAGGCCTGATTAAGGTCATGGTAGAGCTCAGGAACGTGTGATAAATCAGGAAAATCACTTTCATTGATAGCGGGATCGATGGAAGGTTGTACGACTGCAGCCTTAAGGCAAGAAACGTGACAGCTGGTGGACCATGATTCTACTCTACCCTCAGCCCAATTAAGGTGTGGGTTATATTTACATAGCCAAGGGAATCCCAAAACCAAAGCATGGGTAGCTGCTGGGAACACATAAAAGGAGATAGGTTCCCGGGGATTACCAGATAAAAGAAGTACAATAGGTCTAGTCTGATGAGTGATGTGTAAAAGTTTCTGACCATTTAAAGCAGTGACAAGGCGTGGGGTGGAAAGAGGTAATGTCTCTATCTTATGAGCTCTTACTAGTTCTAAATCTATTAGGCTCTGCTCACTTCCAGAATCTACAAGAGCTGATAGATTCTGAACTGGTTGGCCAAGAAGTAATGTAGTAGAAAGTCAAAATCTGGCAGGATTAGAGGAAACAGTCTGGCCCGCCGGTCTCTCCCTTACTTCCGACGGACCCACTCTTTTGGCTGAGGAGGACAGGTAGGACAACCTGCAATAAAGGGTTCCTGAAAACCACAGTAGAAACACTGCCTAGACTGCCTAGAGTCTCTGTCTCTCCTTGCTGGAGAGATGTGTGCGGCCAATCTGCATAGGTTCAGCGACACCCGTCGGTCCAGGAGAGGTAACCATAGAAACAGAGGGAGAAACTACTGGAGGCTGAACACTAGGAGTGCTGCGGTCGCACCCAGTTAGCTTTCGTTCTCTTAGGCGATTATCTATCCTGATGGCTAAAGCGATGAAATCCTCTAGTGGTTTAGGTTCATCAATCAAAACTAATTCATCTTTTAAAGAGTCATCCAATGAGTGAAAATCGCTGATTTTAAAGCACGGCTGTCCCAACCAGAAGCTGCCCGCCTGAATGCAAAATTCAATAGAAAAATCAGAAAGTGGTCTACCCCGCTGTCTCATGCAGAATGTCACTGACTAATGCTTGAAACACAGCTGGGGCATTGCTGAGGCCGAAAGGCATTACCAAATATTCGAAATGGCCCAGGGGCGTCTTGAAGGCGGTCTTCCATTTGTCCCCTTGACGGATTCGGACAAGATGGTAAGCGTTGCGTATATCCAATTTTGTGAAGATGGTGGAGTCCTGGACAGGTTTGAAAGCAGATGATAAAAGAGGGAGAGGATATTTATTTTTGATTGTAATTTGATTCAAACCTCTGTAATCCCCACAAAGAAAAAAACAGCACCTAAAGGGGATGAGGACGGGTGGATGATTCCAGCTACCAAGGATTCAGAAATATTTTTCTCCATAGTCTGATTGGGAAATGTTATACAGTCTGCTAGAAGGCAACGGGGCTCCAGGAAGAAGATCAATTGCGCAGTCATACGGACGATGAGGTGGAAGAGACAGAGCTCGGGATTTGCTAAACCCACTTTTTAGATCATGGTATTCTTCTGGAATCCGAGTTAGATCAGGGGGTTCAGCTTCTTCTGAATCCTCAGGAGGTGGCTTAGGAGAGACTGCAGACTGTAAACATGAAGAGAGGCATTTAGTGGACCAGGAACTAATGTGTAATTCAGACCAGTTAAGATGTGGATTGTGAATTTGGGGCCAGGGGAAACCTAAAACTAAAGGATTGTTACGGACAGGAAAAACAAAAAACGAATGTGTTCTCTGTGGTTACCTGAGTGTACTAGCTTCAAATTCTTGGTATGATGGGTTATGCAGTGAAGCGTCCTTCCATCCAGAACCTGGACTTGAAGTGGGGTTTGAAGAATTTCCACCTCAATCTGTGCTTGCTCAACCAGGGACTGATCAATAAAATTTTGTTCACACCCCGGATCAATTAGAGCAGACAATTTCACAATCTTTTGGTTCCAGAACAGGGTAGCAGGTAATGTGAATCTAGGGGCAAAAACTTTAGGTGATTGGTCCGCCAGCTTCCCCTCTACAGCCGACGGACCTTCTCTTTTGGCGAAGGGGACAGACAGTGATGAAATGATTAGATGAACCACAGTAAATACACAGATTGGACTGTCTGCGTCGCTGTTGCTCTTCGGGGATGAGTCTCGTGTGTCCCAGTTGCATGGGTTCTGATTCAGAATGACTAGTAGGTAGTGATTGGGAGTGATGAGGTGGAGGCTCAGAACCTACTTGTGCTCTCTACTCTCTCTGATCGGGTCCTCCTTCTATCCCTCTTCCGGTTGTCTATTCGGGTTGCCAATGTAATAAATTCATTCAGTTCCTTGGGTTCATCTAATAAAGCTAATTCATCCTTTAAAGCTTCGTCTAGAGACTGGAAAAATGCTGCTTTAAGAGCTTTGGAATCCCAGCCAGAACCTGCTGCCATGATTCAAAACTCTATGGAGAATTCAGTTCAAGGTTTATTTCGCTGTTTCAGCGCCTACATGCGGTGAGAAATATTGGTTGGGTCAGATTCAGTTGCAAAAGTTAATTTAAACTCCTGGATACATTTCTCAAAAGAGCAGCCAAACTGATTGCAATCTGAAAACCTGGCCTCTACCCAGCAGAGTACTTTTCCTGTTAACAACCCTAAAATGTATGATCATCGTCATGGGGAAATGACTGTGGTGACCGGTTCAAAACTAGGGAACATTGAAGCAAAAAGCCTTGACAACTACCCACCTCTCCAGAACATTTCTCGGAGTTATGGGGAGTTGTCTCGTCCCGGAGGAAGTTGTTGAGACACGGGAGGTCCTACAGCACCCTCTGGGGTGGTGAAGGCCTTGGGAAGTAGAGTGTGCTGTACAGAGATGTCACCTGCTCAAGCTGTTGGTTTGTTTGTCTTTGCTGCTCGAACAATGCCCGGAGAGTGGAATCATGGGACTGGATCTAGAGGCTGTGTTCGGAAAGTGTCCTCCTGAGAGTCTCTGCTGGGTCAGTTTGGCCTGAGTGTTCTGTCATCGTTTTATTAACAAATTTGACTCACATGAAGAGAACACTCAGGAGACAGAGGAAAAGTTAATGAATTTATTTACAGAAGGTGAATGTGGACTGGGAATTGGAACTGGATACACCGACTGTATGGAGAGAAGGTTGGGTGAGTTGGTGGAGAACAAAAAAAGACTTTCTTAAGAAGGTATCTTCAGGCTTACTGAGTGATGTTGATTATCT
Organism: Girardinichthys multiradiatus; assembly: GCF_021462225.1. Lineage (NCBI taxonomy): Eukaryota > Metazoa > Chordata > Actinopteri > Cyprinodontiformes > Goodeidae > Girardinichthys > Girardinichthys multiradiatus. The sequence goes on from NC_061797.1 coordinate 20,528,173, forward strand.
TTCATGGAGGGGGTCGGAGCTGGGACGAAAGATGACCACAGAGTTGCCTGAATTTATTTTCCTCTTGATCCTTCACTCAATTTGCAGCAGTGAGGTTTCTCTGAAGGCAGCTCACTTACTGAGGAGGTGAGCTCCAGATGCCGGGCTTGGAGGTGAGTAAACGTTGGAGAGTGGACAGGGTTCGCTTGAGCTTTAAGCCAGGAGGTAGGAGAGCTAGTAGCAGCCAGCTGGAATGGAATCCAAAACTTTCCTTGAAATCTTGAAGCTTGGGAAGCAGTTCAAACGAGGAGTCAGTTGAACCAGAACAGATCTGCAGCGGAGCCTAGAGAGGAACACTGGTGCGGTTGGCCCTGGGTTCCTCCTAATGCAGGACAATGCTAGACCTCATGTGGCTGGAGTGTGTCAGCACTTCCTGCAAGATGAAGACATTGAAGCTATGGACTGGCCTGCCCGTTCCCCAGGCCTGAATCCAATTCAGCACATCTGGGACATCATGTCTCGCTCCATCCACCAACGTCACGTTGCAGCACAGACAGTCCAGGAGTTGGCGGATGCTTTAGTCCAGGTCTGGGAGGAGATCCCTTGGAAACCATCTGCCCTCTCATCAGGAGCATGCCCAGGCATTGTAGGGAGGTCATACAGACACGTGGAGGCCACACACAATACTGAGCCTCATTTTGACTTGTTTTAAGGACATTACATCAAAGTTGGATCAGCCTGTAGTTTGTTTTTCCACTTTAATTTTGTGTGTGACTCCAGGCATCCATTGGTTAATACATTTGATTTCCATTGATAATTTTTGTGTGAATTTAAAACTACTTTCACCCCTGCATGTGTGACATATTTGACTCAACAACCTGGGGTGCTACTATAAATATAAATTTCAAAGGAAATCTGTAAGTGTATATGTAACATTTTGCATGATATTTATTCTGAACTGTGATTTCCTACCACATGGTTATACTTCATTAGCTTTTTAAATAGCAACAGACCTGATAATTCTCTATAGGTACATTTTTATACTTTGTTCTGTCAGCAAATAACAGTTCATTGAGACTGGGTGGCTACGAACTGCTGACTTATTTAATCTATCCTTTTTTTTTGGACTCTCAGATAAGCTTTTAGTAACTCACAGCTTGATCCTTCCAACAGCAGCTGTCTCTAGACCTGCACTTTTATCTAGCTACCCTCCTACTGGTTTGCCACAGCTTTCATCCAGCATAAAAGCATTCTGAGTCTTATGCATAATACCCACCTTTGTTCCGATAACTTGGGGACCGGAGTAATCCTGTTTTTACTGAATCAGAGTAAAAACTACCACAACACTTCCAAAAACTGTAGTCCATAGTAACAATTTGCTTTAGCTAATCATCTGCAATATATGTGTATTCTGCCCTCAAGAAAAGGGTACATTTTCAGCATATTAAAATGTCAATGCAAATGTTTTGTTTTCAGCAAGAACTTAAAATCATGCTTTTTTTCACTGGTGGCTTGTGATATTCATAATTTAATTTAAAAACCACCCATGATCTTTGAAAAGAAGATCCCTGTGACATTTTAGATGTTTTGATCTGCAATAAAATTAGATGTAGCTTTTTCAATATTTTGTTTTCTATTTCCATCTGCTTTACAACCAAGTCTTTTTCTAAGCATTTTGCACAGCTGGACTAATCTTTACAAGAGGGTTTCTCCTCATTGAATTTAAATCTTGCCCAACTGCTTCCTGACTTGCTTTTTGTCAACAAAATGTAACAAAAAAGGAATTTAAGCACGCAAACTTAATCTTTGTTTTAATATGGATAAGCACAACAGTGTTCTTTGCAAATACTTCACATGAAGAGACTTTCCCTGACAGGAGTATTTGCCAAAAGTGTATCAGTCATCAGAAGATTGATCTATACATGCTCACTTACACACATCCACAAAGCTTTGCCTCTGGATGGGCTGAAAGTCAAAAGTGCTCTATAGAAGGTGAGTGAGCTGGTTATATCGAGGGAACATTATCTGAGAAAGAAATATGAAGCTGCTCCTGAACACTAAAAAGTTGAAGTTCCTTGAATGACAAAATGAGACTGTTGCCAAAAGAAAATATTTTCTAATGAACACCATGTTTGAAAGACCAGACTTTCAATGAAGATAAATGTTTACAACCAACAACCCGGTACACACAAAATTTTGGTCCGAATACCCATTTAATAATTACATCAATAAGAATGTACCTTATAATAAATTGTTACATTTTCTACTTTGCAGTTATAAAAACATGAGGAACCTGAATATGATGTGTGATTTACTTTTAAGCCCACAGTGTGAATCATTTTGCACATCACAAGATTTGCAGGTCTAAATAGTAGCAATGCTTCTTACAGCCTCCTGCTCAGCTTGCTTGTAACATTGTCAGCCATATGTTGTCTTCTAAAAAATAGATTAATTCAAACATCATGCAGGCATTTCTCCCTACGGAACAGTATTATGGTAGAAAAATTTAATCTTTTTTTTTTGGAAAACTTATTTTTGACACTCTGGAGAATTTGTTTTTTAGCATGCATTAGAAATTGTGTTGTTGCATTCATTTTTAATGTGTCTCTTTTCATCTTCTAGACTGGCTTAATTTCGCTCCATTCTTGTTTGGGTACCAGCTGTCAACCACTCTAAATCCCCCAATCAGTACAAGCCTGGTCCCTGCCACTTTACTGTGCCAGATTATTGACAGTTAAACATGCTCCAGTGATTTCTGAAACAATATACTTAGCCTAAACCCAGTTAACTACTCTCACAATTCCTGGAAGGTTTGTATTTTGCTAAACACACCGATAGTGCCTTGAACTTTTATCAAATGCCTAGTTTGTGTATGAATTCTAAAATCCTTGATCTGTGTCAGGCACTGCTGTCTTCAAATGATCAAAACATTATTTTATTTTTTTTTTGTACTAAAAAATACAACATTCTGATGATGCATTTCTATGAAGTTATCGAAAAAGAGCTGAAATTCAGGTTTTCTTGAGTTTTTTTATTTGATATTAATGTACAGTGTGTGCTCTGTAACCGAACTCCTTGAGAGCGGTTGAATTCGCTTCTATTCTGGAGTGGCTCACGGGTAAAGGTGGCAGGCTGCGGTGGGCTGGCTTGTCGCCCCCCAGCTCAGCTCTCTCATGTTAGGGTTTACCCTGTTGGATGAGATGGTTGCATCCATGCGCCTTCGGGTCAGGGAGATGTCTCTGACTGTTGTTTCTGCCTACAGGCCAAGCAGTAGTGTGCAGTACCTGGCCTTCTTGGCCTGGACAGTGCCCCTCTCGGGGACTCAACTCGGGGAGGTCGATGATCGATTTTGTAGTTGTGTCTTCAGACCTTCGGCCCAATGTCTTGCACACTTGGGTGAAGAGAGGGGCTGAGCTGTCCACCGGTCACCACTTGGTGGTGAATTGGATCTGCTGGAAGAGGAAAAGGCTTGACAGACTTGGCAGGCCTAAGCGTATAGTGAGGCTCTGCTGGGAATCTCTGGCGAAGCCTTTGGCCAGGGATGTACTCAACTTCCACCACTGGGAGAGCTTTGACCAGAGAGAGGTTGGAGACATAAGCCCCTTTTCCACTGGCTTGATTTGGCCCTACTCGACTCCACTTGGCTCGCTTTGCGAGCGTTTCCATTACAGTTTTTTCCGTACCAGTACCTACTTTTTTGGTCCCTGCTCCTGAGTAGGTACGACCGGGGCTGAGTAGGGACTACATGTGACGTGACCAGACTGCTTTTCACTGATTGGCCGTGGGAGGAGGAGAAATGAGAAGGTTTTTGTTGAGACAGTGCAGGGAAATTTAATAAAACTCATGAGCAACTACAATAATATTAAGGACCACAGTGGCCGGAGCAGGTCAAACATGCAATTTTACCATTTACGGCTCATAAACCATGCCTGAAGGCTGACAGAAAAGAAAAAGGACAAGTAAAGGGAAACCGAGTGTCTTTGGAGAGAAGTTGTTTGTGTTGTATTCTGTATATGTGTGCAGGGCTTGCTGTTAGAGAATGCCTGTGTGCAAATTCACCCCATCTGTCAGTGATTTCTGTAATACCACACCTCACCAGGCAGGTATTCATGAAACAATAACTGACAGAGACTGAGAGGTGTTTGGCTCTGAATTTCTTATAATCAGGTGGTGCCCTGATTTGGCGATTTTCATCAAAATTACAAATTTTGTTAATAATTGCCTATGGCACTTCTTAATAGTTATCCATAGCCAAACCCAACACGGGTCATTACAATGACCCAACACGGGTCATTGTAATGTTTAAATGTACATAGTACAAAAGACAGGAATTAAAAGGCTTACCCTGAAGTGCCCCTGACACAACCCTTAACCCAACTCTCACAACCATTACTGGAATTCTGAATATGTGAAGGTAATCCAGGATGAGCCCTAGCTATCTCATAATTACATGCATATTTGTTGTAAAGTGAAAGTAACATTGTAGTTGAGGATCAAAATTTCTTATGTTTACTGTACTGTGGCACAAGTTTGCTGTAAATGGACATTAGCATGGCTAAGCTATGTTTTACCCATGAATAAATATTAATGAGACTTGGCTACATTATAGTCGAAGATTAAAGTCCTTCTCCTCTCATGTATCTAGGGAACTTAAGCATATTACATGTCTTTATCAACCTGACAGCTGCAACAGCCTCTTTCTCAGGTTTCTATGTTGAGTTATGACCTCATCATCTAGTTTGTACAAAAGGGAAAAATTAAATTAGTTAGAGTAATGAACCCAGGTGCTTTTCATACGAAATTTTTCCCCTCGTTGTTCCCAAAGTTGTTTAAGGGAGTAATCTGCCGAACATACTATCGAATCACTTAAATCCGGGCCATCAGAACAAGCTGCCAGGGGTCTTCTTTTTTAAATACCTCTCCTCACGGGGGTCCTAGATCAAAGATGAAAGCATGCTGAACAATTTGGGAGATGGGTAAAGGGGAGACATGAAGGGAGTAGGGAGTGCAATACATCAAATTAACAAATCTGCTTTCCCTTTCGCAGCAGGCAACGGAGTAAATTCTCTGGTACTTAAATTGGTATTGCAAAGACAAGAAAGGAGAGCAGGAGGAGTGAAATTGCAGAAAGAAGTTCTCAGTAAGACAGTTATGCAAGATGGAATGAATGTGTGATTAACACTTTTACTCTTAATTAAAACCTCTTAACTTTCTCCTCACAAGGTTGCAGCAGCTGGTAAAGACAACGCTCTCACTGTGAGATGAGAGACATAAATTTTATGACAGTATCGCAAGGCAACACCTGGTTATGCCCACACCTGTCATTGTTGGCATCATAGCTCATTTTGTCAATGAATTACCATCCTCTTGGGCTAAGACAGGAAGGAAAAGGTGGATTCTTTCATCCCAGAATCATAATCCCTACTGGCTCTAATATGGTACTACATTTCCATTTTGAAAATTAAATATATCGTTGTTTGGTTCAGCAAGGCAGACACCTGCCTCCTCTAGTAAAAATGTCATACTCCAGAGCTGAGAGATTTCCCTGGGGAACAACATCACAATACTGCCTTGTAACTATAACTTAATATCATGTCAAAATCTCCCGAGGATGATGGTAAAGCTACAGAAAATGGGAAAACAAGAGCAAGTCAAATGCTTGGAGAAACAGATGGAGGCCAGGAGCAGGGGGGAGAAATAGAGAGAGGCAACATAAGGGAGTGGGAAGGAAGGAAAAGGAAACTCAACACAAAGTGAAACAGAACACAATCCCCTCCAGATAATGAAAGCAACATGGGAACAATAAAGGCCTATCAGGCCATTTGGAAAGACAATGTGAATGTGAAACAACATGGGAATGCCTTTTAGTATAAAATTTTGATGTTAGTTCAATAAATGATTCTGTTGTCTTTTATAAAGTGTTTTTAACCCGGGCAAGGATAGTCCTGTGGGATATGCATATGGTAGATGCTTTTTGCTTCTCTGATCGCTCAATGATACTCCTCCTCTAATATTTATCCTTTTGGTTCTGCCTGTCCTCTCATTATAGGAACAAACAGATTGGCCTATTAGTTTTCCTGGTTCTTCCTAATTTTGTTTCTATTTCTTCAGTGGGTTTAATTTTGCTCCACTGCAGTTGGTTTCATCAGCTTACCCACTAAATGACTTAAATCACTTCCTCACAGAAAAAATTATATATAATCAGTGATGACATATCGGCATATTTCTGTTGTTGATGTGATTGGTCAAAAATTAAATCTGTTGGTCCCAGTAAGAGTAGACTTTGACCTATAGTTATATTCTGCTGCATAGAAAAGTTTGAGTGAATATGATTATGCTTGAGAGTGGAGCTGAGAGGTTGGCAGCTGCGGGAGAAATTTGACAGTTGATGAACACCTGACTCAGAGGCATCATCTGCTCTACTATTTAGACCTGCTCATAATTGGTGTCTTATTTACTCCTTTAGCCTAAGCTGACTTACCACTTGAAAAGAAAGAAACTGATCACACAGAACACTGAACTGCTTTAACTGTGTTACAGATGAATTTGTAGAAAATTGACTCAAGCATTAAAAGTACTTGTCATCTTAGTGCTGCCTGATAGAATGATGAATTGCCACTGTGGAAACTTCGATCACCTAAGCTGTCTCAGTAAGACACACTTGATCACTGTCAGAGAAGCTCAAGATGGTCAGAGATTGCTGTATGGGCATGGGATTCATTGCTTTCCAATCCCTTTCTGCCTTTCTTTCCACACTCATTTGTGTCAATCTGAAGATGCAGACTGAAGATGAAAAACCTCTAAAAGTAAAAGAAAAAGACACTACTATTCAAAGAATTTTATCTAGGGAGCAATATGGAATAAAGTGGAGATGCCAGAGTTAAAGTGGGATGCCTACTCTCCATTCTGCTTGACCATTCGCTTCACTGCAAAGCTAGCCCTCAGGGTCAACAAGGACTTCTGTATCACTCAAAATGTTATCCTACTTTTTCTTCATTCCAAATAATCTGTTGACAAACCAACGTATTATCACCACTCATAGGTGGGGGTGAAAATAATTTTAAAATATGGTGGAAATCGTGGCAGATGTAAGGCATTTTTGTAAGTTTGGTGTCTCTGTGAGAAACTAACAGGTATCTTGCCAGCGCATATACGGTACATTTTATTAGATTATATTTTATGTCAGCTGTGCCCAGGTGTAAATTTGTTCAACCCACAAACAATAGAGGCAGATTTACGGGTTGAACTGGAAAACAGCATTCAGTTTTCATTAATGAACTGTCAGAGGAAGCAATGTGCCTGAAGAGCCACTAGACTGTTGCAACCAGCCTTCTCTCTAGAAGAAGAACTGAATAGTGATGTGTGGTTACATTCCTAGTGTAGATAGGTTGGGCATGATTTGGTTAAGGGGTAAACTGACCCGAAACCAATGGCAGTCTGCCCCTGCATGTCAGTATGTGTAAGAAAAAACTGATAGTTCTGATTAGTTAATGACTGATTCTTATAAAAAAAGACAGATGATTCTACATTGCTACATTTTTTTTACATTATAGTTATTTTACAGAATAAAGAATGGAGAACAATTGGATTTTCAAAAAAAACAAATTTAATTAGAATGTTTTATTGTGTGTGTTTGCTGTTACTTTGAAACCAAGAGAAATATGACAGAAAAGTGTGTTTGAAACAAATTGTGAATTGTAAAACGTTTGGGTAGCAGTTGTAAAATTTTAATTTCCATCCTTGGCATTTACTCTGGTTTTAAACTCTTCAGTCTACTGTTTGGCATTCCAGTCCAAATGGGACAGGCCTGCTCTGATTTGATATGTTTTGACAGAAGAAAGAAAATTTAGAGTATTTCCTTTTTTCATGAATTTCATATATTTGTGTATTCTTGTAGTGACTGAGAAATAAACATAATAAGCGTGGTAAACAGCCATCTCTTTAAAAAATATGCAATATTTTGTTCCCATTCTTCCCATTTTGTTATTTCTCCTGTTTGCCATCATTTGCATGAGAGGAGCATTTTGGCTCTTTTATAGCTGCCCAGATTAACACTGTCAGCCATAAAGAGACCTGCCAACAACATAGAGAAATTTCAGTCCTGGACTGAATAGGTAAATATCTGCCTCTATATCCTATAGTGCTTGGGTTCAGGCAAAAATATACCAACTTTAAAGAAGAATGAAGGATTTAGTATTTAGGATTTTAGTGTTTAAACTGGGGTGTGTAAACTTACACCCCAATTTAACAATGTGTTAATACTAATTTACATAACACAACAATGTATTCAAACATTTTATCAAAAGAAAAAAATATATTCTTCCTGATGTAACAAAAGTTTTAGTAAAAAGTAGGTTTCAGAAAAACTACATAAATAAAAACTTTATGTAACAATCTATACATGATTCTGGTTTGCTACAAATTTAAATAAGAAAGCAATGAGAAGCAGTTCACACTATTTCCACTTATACAATGGTTATATCCATTAAAAGTGGTGGTAAATAAATTAAATGTCATAATAAGTATTGTATTGCAGCAAGAATGTCCTGGGTTCGACTCCTGGCCGGGGGTCTTTCTGCATGGAGTTTGCATGTTCTCCCCATGCATGCGTGGGTTCTCACCGGGTGCTCCGGCTTCCTCCCACAAAGACATGCCTGTTAGGTTAATTGGTCTCTCTAAATTGTCCTTAGGTGTGTGAGTGTGTGCATGTTTGTTTGTGTGCTGCCCTGCGATGGACTGGTGACCTGTCCAGGGTGTACCCTGCCTCCCACTCATAGACTGCTGGAGATAGGCACCAGCTTCCCCACAACCCACCATGAAAGAAGTGATGTAGACTGACTGACTGACACTGAACATGGACAACTGAACGTACACAGAAGAGGTAAGATAAGCGGAAAGATAAGATAAGAGAAAGATTGCCAAGCATTATCAAGGCAGAGATGATATAACCATTTCCTTGCAGCCAAATGTTTCTGTTACTATTTCAGTGAATGTTATTACTAAGATTAGTTCCTTGAGCCAGGTTTTCTTAATCTGACTGGGTAGAAAAATCATTAAGATCAAACAATCAATCACAGCAGCCAGAAGATCTGGTCTTATTAGTAATAGGTAAGTAGAAGCAGATAGCAGTTTTCTGATTTAATGCTGTCAGTCTTGCGGTCTACGTTGTGGGATGGATTTTTCATTTACATCACAAGATGAAGAAAATTATCATAAATACGGAAAAAAAAAAAATCTGAAAATAAATGTATTTAGCTACAGCACAATTAAATACTATATTTAAGACAATGGATATTTTTTTCTGTATTCAGTAAGAATTTCATTTTTAGAAGCCCTATGAGTGAGTGAAACATTCCTCTACAAAACTTCCACCACAATAAACTCCATGTCTTTTTGCTGGGTTAACAAAATTGAGAAAGCATACATTCTCAAATCTCATCAGGCATATTAGGCTCTGAACCCAAAAGAGTATTGGGACACATCACACTTCAGGTGTTAATACTAATATTCTAGTAAGATGCTCACTGAACGTGACTTTTTTTATGGATTAAACAATGTCAGCAGTCAGTAGGCTAGATATGTGGACTAATTATGTACTTATTGTGGATATAATTTCTGTGAGAATTTAATATGTATATTAATTACATAGCACACCTACCCTATGGTAAGTTAGCAAGTATTTTGCCAGGCCAACAATTTTGTCGGTAGGCTATGGATGTCATATTTGGGTGGTTTGAGGCAGGACCAACGTGCAGAACATGGTGAGGAGGCTGCATGGAGTTTAATGATGATGAACAAAAGACTTACAGGCAGGGAGGCATAGTGCTGATGAGAGCAAACAATCTTTAGAGACCAGGTCCAGGAAAACAAAACAGAGAATAGAAAACTGGTAACAGACTGGGAAGAACTCGGGGAAGATAACAGGGTTGTAACTACCAAAGTTTACAGGAGATACCAGTGGGGAACAATGAAAACCAGCAAGTTTATATACTGAGGGAAGTTGCGTATGAACAAATTAAACAGGGAGACAGGTAATCAGGGGAAACATGACACAGGTGTGGAACAGGCTATAGGGAGACTGAGGGAAATGTGTCTAGTCAAACTAATGAGCAGAGGGAAAGCCGGGACATAAAGAACTGAGCAGAAAACAAGGAAACTAGTCTAAATAACAAACAGATCTATAGGAAAATATAAACAAACACACGAAACAGAAGAATCTAGGGAGTAACAGCTAACAGAAGTAATCTAATGACCTGGGTGAACAGAAAAACACCTGACTGAGAAAAATAAACAAACTCAAAACACTAACCTGGCAGATCGTGACAATGTAAGAGCTCATCTACTGTTTTGTTGCTTAGAGGAATGTCAAGATTAGATGATATATTTCCCACACTTATCAACGAGAGTTTTAGAAGCTGCTGTTATGGTATCTTTCCAAAAAAGAAAGTTATCAAATATCCATATGGTCAACCAAAAAACAATGCAGACACATGTTCTGCAGTCCAAAGGAGTGCAGAACATGTATATCCCCAAACAGATGCAGTTCATTAGCTGAACTGCATCTGTTTGGTGGAATCAACATACATTTTTTTTTATACATTTTTGGGGGAGCGGGCAGTATTTTTATTTAATATAAATATGTAAGTAAGCATTTATGTAGCCATTTAAATGAAATAACCATGTTGTTTATTAATAAAAAATAAAGAATAATGGTTCAAACAGTGACATGTAAGTGTGCATCAGTTACTAGAAAATGCTGAGTAATTATTCTCAGGTTTGCCATAAACTTGCAGAAATCTTAGAAACTAATCAGCACTGCATTATATTATATATCATTGTGATTAAAACTCATTAACTCCAGAAACCTGAAGGCAACTGTACAAGAACTTCTCCTGAAGAGAAAGTGGAAATGTTTTTGAAAGAATAGGCTACTGAACATTTTAAACATTTCCACTCTTATTTTAAATTTTTTGCACAAACCTTAAATGCCATCTATTGGTGGAGTGCCTGAGTGCTGTGTCCAAATTCAGCGGCTGCATCGTTCGAAGGACTAGTCTACATAGGCCGTGTGGCCGGAAGTGATCCGGTGTGAATTTGGACAGTCTAGCCTTCACCAGCTGTTCCCGCACTTACCTCGGCGTAACTTCTGTCACCTAGCAACCGTGATAGCGTGACACACAGAGCTGAGAAGCCATAAAAATGGAGTCCAAAGGTTAACTCCGCTATCACCCCTGTATATAACTGCACATGGTTTTCATTTACCTCTTTATATATTCCTGATGGCTTATGAGCTAGTTTTCTTCAAAATATTCTTGTTTTTTTTTTTCTTTTACTTTCATTCTCGCTCAATAATCAGCCATTTAAATTGTTTAAAATACCTTTTATGTTTATATATAAGAAATTATACTAAATAAAGTATATTAATGACAAGTACCACTTAATTTATTGGTAAAACATATATATATATTTCCAGTGGAACCACTATTGCAACTGTTGCTAGGGAAGTAACCGTTTGATTAAACAAAGAAAAAAAAAACATTTTTGTAGCCTCATCAAAATGTTTCACTAAATGAACATTGCAAAACACAATGAAAATCCTTTTGAAAAGCTAGGAGAAGCATCGGGTTGTATTCTTCAGCATCTTGACTATCACTGCAGCAAATGTAGACTGAATCAGTTGTGGCATATTTGTTCCACAAACGTTTAGTGCCCAATGTGCCAGGCAAAGGTGGCATTTAGCCAATTGTGCCAAAACTGTGCCAAATGTATTTTCCGTATCATGAAAGGGAATCCGGTCAAATAAAAGTGCAGATTTCCATTGTAGGACTCCTTCTGCATATAACATAAACTTTGGTAATGACATTTGCCCTGTGTATCATCAAAATGTGCTATTGTGCACAGCATAAAATCAATACAATGAAAAGAAATTGAACTAATTTGTCTTTTTTGACTTCAACTGGAGGAATTCTATTGAAAAAAAGAATAATCCATGACAAACAATATAAACCAATGTACAAAGAAGAATATTGCATGAAAAACTTTATATAAAACTTTGCAAACAATAATTATCAATAAGAAACTGTTCTTTGATGAATACAATGAATATAAATATGTAATATATACAGTACAGACCAAAAGTTTGGACACACCTTCTCATTCAAAGAGTTTTCTTTATTTTCATGACTATGAATATTATAGCTTCAAACTGAAGGCATCAAAACTATGAATTAACACGTGGAATTATATACTGAACAAAAAAGTGTGGAACAACTGAAAATATGTCTTATATTCAAGGTTCTTCAAAGTAGCCACCTTTTGCTTTGATTACTGCTACGCACACTCTTGGCATTCTGTTGATGAGCTTCAAGAGGTAGTCACCTGAAATGGTTTTCCAACAGTCTTGAAGGAGTTCCCAGAGATGCTTAGCACTTGTTGGCCCTTTTGCCTTCACTCTGCGGTCCAGCTCACCCCAAACCATCTCGATTGGGTTCAGGTCCATTGACTGTGGAGGCCAGGTCATCTGGCGCAGCACCCCATCACTCTGCTTCTTGGTCAAATAGCCCTTACACAGCCTGGAGGTGTGTTTGGGGTCATTGTCCTGTTGAAAAATAAATGATGGTCCACCTAAATGCAAACCGGATGGAATAGCATGCCGCTGCAAGATGCTGTGGTAGCCATGCTGGTTCAGTATGCCTTCAAATCCCCAACAGTGTCACCAGCAAAGCACCCCCACACCATCAAGCCTCCTCCTCCATGCTTCACGGTGGGAACCAGGCATGTAGAGTCCATCCGGTCACCTCTTCTGCGCCACACAAAAACATGGTGGTTGGAACCAAAGATCTCAAACTTGGACTTATCAGACCAAAGCACAGATTTCCACTGGTCTAATGTCCATTCCTTGTGTTCTTTAGCCCAAACAAGTCTCTTCTGCTTGTTGCCTGTCCTCAGCAGTGGTTTCCTAGCAGCTATTTTACCATGAAGGCCTGATTCACACAGTCTCCTCTTAACAGTTGTTCTAGAGATGTGTCTGCTGCTAGAACTCTGTGTGGCATTGACCTGTTCTCTAATCTGAGCTGCTGTTAACCTGCAATTTCTGAGGCCGGTGACTCGGATGAACTTATCGTCCACAGCAGAGGTGACTCTTGGTCTTCCTTTCCTGGGGCGGTCCTCATGTGAGCCAGTTTCTTTGTAGCGCTTGATGGTTTTTGTGACTGCACTTGGGGACACTTTCAAAGTTTTCCCAATTGTTCGGACTGACTGACCTTAATTTCTTAAAGTAATGATGGCCACTCGTTTTTATTTACTTAGCTGCTTTTTTCTTGCCATAATACAAATTCTAACAGTCTATTCAGTAGGACTATCAGCTGTGTACTGTATCCACCTCCTGTACAACACAACTGATGGTCCCAACCAATTTATAAGGCTTGAAATCCCACTTATTAAACCTGACAGAGCACACCGGTGAAGTGAAAACCATTTCAGGTGACTACCTCTTGAAGCTCATCAACAGAATGCCAAGAGTGTGCGGAGCAATAATCAAAGCAAAAGGTGGCTACTTTGAAGAACCTAGAATATAAGACATATTTTCAGTTGTTTCACACTGTTTTGTTCAGTATATAATTCCCCATGTGTTAATTTATAGTTTTGATGCCTTCAGTGTGAAGCTACAATATTCATAGTCATGAAAATAAATACCACTCTTTGAATGAGAAGGTGTGTCCAAACTTTTGGTCTGTACTGTACATTTTTGTTGTCCGATGAGCTAACCCCTCCCTCCTACTTCACTATTTCTGAGGGGAATGCTCAATCAAGCTCTCCATGCAACGGGTTTGGACTTCCCTAAGCCTGAAAGGTCTTAAGCAGGTTTACTGAAAGATTTGTTTAAGCTGGTGTTGGGAAATGACATGCATAACCTCTAACAGCCTACATGCAGAAGTCTTGCACTTCTTCAACTGGTGGTCTGGACAACTGAGTAGCCCACAGCAGTCATCCACTCCCCGACAGTCACTCTGTTAACAGCTACTCATTCCCTAATCTTACAACTGGCTCTTGGAATATGGGTTAGCTTAATTTTAGGCATGAGCCCCAAGGACGCTGTTTTAACAAGTTTGGCTAGAAGTAACCTATAAAAACCTCCTGAAATCTCTTAGAACCAGGCAACAAGACTTTTTACCACCAATGACAAACCAAAAATACGGTGACTCAAATAATTGACTGTCCACAATTTATCTAGAATTTTATATGCTTTCTTTAATTAGTAACACTCTTGCAGGGGTCAGTAATGGCTTAAATTCAGCAACAAATAATAATTTCAATAATAGAAATGAATCAATCAACTTAACCCGTCTTTCCCTGATGTTGAAACTATCGAGTTTGGAGAGGCTTTGAAGACAGAGGCTCATTCATGCACCCGATAGGGATGTTTCTTTCTGGAAACAACAAGCGGATTTTCTTGAAGGAAATGCAACTTAAATCTTCAGTTTTCTTCCTCAAGGGGACAGGCAGTGATGCTCCAGGTTTTGATGGTCAAACAGAAACTTTGTTGTCATATGTCTCAGAAGACTGAAGAGTTGAAGGAAACCCTAGAGGTATAACTGGGGATGATTCATGACTTGCAGAAGCCTGAAACGTTGAGCAATCAGTTGTTCACCGATCAACTTCACTTTAGTTGTCTGGGTAAAAAGGCAATAGATGAAATCAGATTCTCATTTTCGTGGCACATTCCTTTCAGGGCACATGATCCCCTTTTTAATGCAGTTGATCATCTGGGCTGTGTCTCTGATCCTCTGCTTCATCTGTAGCATCTTTCTCCATCCAATCTTGTTCACTGGTCTTCTGCAAGGAAACAACCGCAGTTCCCTTTTTTGGCATTGCTTTTATAGTGCAGATGGTCTCACTGGTCAGCCCTTTGTTGGGCTTCTCCGTTATTGCACTATACGTTATTGCTCAATACTTAGTCATGGTCGCAGTGACTTTCTTGTGCTCTTTTTCAGCCTTCAAGATACCAGTAGTCAGCACACAGCTGGATTTAGCCTGTTCCTCCCTTCCTTGCATTGCTTGTTGGTCTTCAAAAGGCTCGCTGTCAGCACGCAGCCGGTTCTCATCACTCCTAGTCAGCATACAGTTTTCTCCCTTATCTGTTCACCCTTAAACTTTACACAGTATTACACATTCCAATATCAGCTTTCTGCTTTTACTTTAGACACAGTTATGAAACCATCACTTCATTCTTTTTATTCATACATCACAAATGATTATATCTCTTTCATATATAGCTGATTAATAATCTCTAAACCATAATGTTTTAGTTTAATCATCAGTTCTCAATCATATTTCAGTCATTTGTGTTTTAACTTGATAAACAAAGATCACTCATTTCATTTAATACTAGAAAATCATCATACATCATTTCTTTGGTTACACTTGTAGTTTATACTTCTGCAAAAGATAAGACAGTTAATTTTTTTAACTGTTTTTAACTGATAAGACAGTAATTTTTAACACAATATCAGCCCTGTCTGAAGGACATTTAAATGTAATCTTGGGTGTTTAAATTGCTGCCACAACCCCAACCCCCTGCGGATGCAGAAAGGCAACAAACAGAAGAGAAAGAAGGAGTAGGTTTAAACCATCTCTTCCATCAATTATGATTGACAATGTGAGGTCATTGGGAAACAATTTGGAAGAACTCCAAGTCCTACAAAGGACCCAGCCAGAGTATCAGGATATTATGTGTTTCACTGAGACATGGCTTCAGGACCATATCCAGCATTATATACTCCAGCATCTTTCTGCCAGGCTTTCTCACAATACGAGTAGGCAGGCAGAGATTGAAAGAGGAGCGGCAAATGCAAAGGAGGGGGATTAGCAGTGTTTGTGAACAACAGATGGTGTAATCCAGGACATGTTACTGTGACATGTGAACTATTAGCAGTACGTTTTTGTCCATATTATTCACCCAGAGGGTTCACCCGTGTTATTTTGGCAATGGTTTACATTCCACCATCACCTATTGCCGACACTGCATGTGATGTCATCAGCTCAGATGTTGCTTAGTGGCAGACACCACACCCCAATGCGTTTGTGGCAGTATCTGGTGATTTTAACCATACTTCATTCTCTGCCACAATTCCAACATTTCAACAGTTTGTCAAAACATTGGATTTGTTTCATGGAAATCTCAAGGACTCATACATCTCCAAAGCAAGACCTCTTCTTGGCAAATCATATCACAATCTTGTTTTTCTCTGCTTGACATCTAAGCCCATGTTCAGGGGCAAACTGTAACAAAAGGACCTGTGAAAAAGTTGGTCACAGGAAGCTGAAGAAGCCCTGTGAGGTGGCTTTGAGGCTACAGACTCGGACACACTGTGCCACCCACATAGAGAGGACATCAATGCCATGACTCAGTGTGTAACAGATTATATAAGCTTCTGTGTAGATAACACCATTCCCTCCAGAATTGTGAGATGCTTCACCAGTAGCAAACCTGGAATCACCAGTCAGCTGAAGGACCAGCTTAACAAGAAAAAAAGAGCCTTCAGAGAGGGAGATGAGGAATTTTTGAGGAGTATACAGAAGCAACATAAAGTCAAGATAAGAGACAGCAAGGAGGAGTACAAGAATAAGCTGGAGAGCAAGCTCCAGCTAAAAAAAAAATATCAAAGATGTGTGGTCAGGGATGAACAAGGCCACAGGCTTCAAGCAGAAGGATGATCAGACAGATGGATGTCTAGACACAGCCAATTAACTAAACATATTCTTTGATAGGTTCAGTTCAGGAACAATCTCACCATCCTTCTGTTGACATCCCACCCTCCTTTGGTCCAAAGGTTTCCTGTCACACCTCAAATGTTTTATCTTACCCCTCAGCCATGGACCCTTCTGCTTCTACATATCTGTCTCCAACCAAATCAGAAGATGCTGATGCTCCCTTTGCCTCCCCTTTCCACCTGTGTGTCTCAAGAAGTCAGGCGGAGAGGCAACTGGAGAGATTGAACCAGAGTAAGGCTGCAGGTCCAGATCATCTCAGAGTCCTAAAGGCCTGTGCAGGGCAGCTCTGTGGGACTCTACAGCACCTAACAATAGTCTGAACCAGGGGAAAGTTCCAAGTATTGAAAATCTCCTGTCCTGTTCCAATACCAAAGAAAACATTACCCATCAGTCCTCATTGACATCCCACGTCATGCAGGTCCTAGAGAGACTCCTCTTGGCTCACCTGAGTAAACAAATAAGCAACATTCAGGACCCCCTGCAGTTTGCACAGTGCCCTGGAAATGGAGTTCAAGAGGCCATCATACACCTTCTTCAACAAACACACTGTCATCTGGACAAAGCAAGCAGCACTGTGAAAATCATATTTTTTGAGTTCTCCAGCGTATTTATCACAGTTCAACCTGATTTGCTTTGTCAGAAACTCCAGAACACTCAGGCTTCAACAATTTCCTGGATTAAAGACAAACAGACCACAGCTTTTGAGACTGAAGCATTGTGTGTCTAACCCTTTATGACCGGCGGGAGCGCTGGCGCTACCATTTGCATATCTATTTTAAATGCCTGTAGAATTGCAACCAAATAAGCTAGAACAATACTTTTTTTTTGGCAAATGAAACCGAAGAGTTCAACTTAAATATTCTACTCACCATGTGTCCCAGAGCAAAGTTTTTATTTTCCAGAAACTGTCGAGAAATCCAGAAAAAAAATCGCAAAAAACAAACATTAAAATCCAGACCAAAGTGTACTGCCTACATCGGAATATGCATGATGATGGATGAACTATCACATGGTTTTCTTTCACACCAATGCTCGCAACAACCAGAAGTGATGTCATTTCCCAGGTGATTTTTCCCGGGAGTGGTCTTTTTTTTCCCAGTAGTTGTATTTTTTTCACGGTAAACTTCGCTCGCACTTTCACTTTCATTTTCGTTGTTTTTTTGCACTTTTTATTGTTTGAAGATGGTCTTATGAACATATATGTGTGCTCATAGGTATCTGGCACACTTAGAGATTTAATTACACTTCAGTAAATAGTTTACTTAGATGTACATATTATCTTTTCTCAAACTGTTCACAATGTACCTTTTATGTTCGTTTTTGTCTGTGTTCATAACAATTTGTGTATTTCAAAAATGAAGTTATGGAAACACTCCAAACTTTTTTTATATTGCAATATTTGAAGGATACAGCTATAATATTTCTTTATTTAGGAAAATGTGTGCAAAAAAAAAAAAAAACAATTAAAATTTTTCTGGTGGTTTATTGCACTGTTTTACAATTTACTTACTTAATATGGAATTATTATACAAAATATGACAATTTAGGATTTAAGGGTTGTATTGATGTATAGCAAATTGAAATGCTCCAAAAAATGGCTTTATAGCATGTACAAAATTCGGGGCTCCACGGAGGGCTTGACCTGAGAAACGTGGAACGTGGGGTGAATCCTCATGGAGTTGGGTAATCTCAGTTATACAGCGACAGGGTTGATGATCTTGGAGAATGGGAAAGGTCCAACAAATTGGGGTGCCAATTTCCGGGATTCTACCGTTAATGGGAGGTCCTTGGCGGAGAGCCAAACTTTCTGCCCCACCTGGTACTTAGGGGCAGGAATCCGTCTCCGGTTGGCCGTTTTTGACTGAACCAGTGACATTCTGACCATCGACCTCCTGGCCTTTCTCCATATTCTTTGGCACCTTAGGGCAGCCGCTTGGGCGGACGGAACATTAGCTACCCTCTTCTGAACAGAAAACATGGGGGGCTGGAAACCAAACACAACATGAAAAGGAGACAAACCAGTGGCACTTGATTGCATAGAATTCATGGCATATTCAACCCAGGGCAAATTTTGTGACCACTTGGTCGGGTCAGACTCACATAATATACGAAGTTTGGTTTCAGCTTCTTGGTTGCCTCTCTCGGTTTGGCCATCAGACTGAGGATGAAACCCTGAGGAAAGACTAACAGAAATTCCCAACAACGAACAAAACTCCTTCCAGAAATGTGACACAAATTGGGGTCCTCTATCGGAAACAATGTCATTTGGAATTCCATGGAGCCTGAAAACCTCTCGGGTCAATATTTCACCCATCTCCTTAGCAGATGGAAGCTTCTCCAAGGGCACCAGATGAAACATTTTTGAAAATCTGTCAATTATGGTTAGTAGTACAGAGTGACCATTAGAAACCGGTAGTCCTGTCACAAAATCCATCGCAATATGTGACCATGGGCGAGGGGGAATTGGCAAAGGTGCAACTACCCCGCAGGAGGGCGACGAGAAGGCTTGGCTCGACAACATTGAGTGCATTCAGCAACAAAGTCTTTGACATCCTTGACCAGCGATGGCCACCAAAACTGAATTCGAACTGTCTGAATGGTTCTGCTGGTTCCTGGATGACAAGCTAATTCCATCCACAGCTGTGTTGCCCACTATTAGGGTTTTTGGTCTGGTGGGGTACATTTTCACTGGCAATTTAGGAGAAGACTGTTTAGAATGAAGGTTGTTCTCAAACCTTTTATAGTTCTCAGAACATTGATAGTTTTCCTGGTTTTCATTCTGTAGTGGGGCAAATCTGTTTTGGAGGGGAATTCCATTATTTCCAGCTGTCTCACTCCTATCAGTTGTTGTGACAGCAGCTTGCTGTCGAAGTCTCCTTTTCCCTGGGGAAACGGGGGCATTTCTCTGTAATTCTGGCCATTCTCATTTATTTAATTCCTGAGATCTTCCAGTGAGTCGTCCACCTTGATTTTTTGGGCATGCCCCTAAAACATGCCAGGGGGGTCTGCCGTAGGTTTATTCTCAGTGTTCTGATTGCCGACTGAGTTGTTGAGCCGGCTGTCACTGTTTGGAATCACAGGCAGAGTTGAATCATCGTTGTACCCCAAATTCATCTCCACATTCACTTCTAGTCGATGGATTTTCAACTCCAAAACAGCCAATTTCTGTAAAAGTTTGTCAAAGTCCTCTGTGGTGAAGGGAGGCATTTCGTGCCGATTAGCTGGCGTCAACTTGTCCTGCTTTCGAGTTCGATTATAAAAACATCATCATTCTGGTAATCTCAAACCTCTAATATCACTGGAACCAATCGCACGATCAATACACCTGAGGATGAGAGCTCAAATACACGTTGCACAACAGCATAAACAACCTGCGTTCACCACAACAGTCAATGAAGCGAATATACTCACCAGTAGGTTTCCCCACAAACATGTTTGTGAATTGTTCATCGATTCCTGAGTGCGATTTTAATTCGATGGACGGTGATTGCAATTCCTTTAGGGACTTCGTTAGAGATCCATCAGATGCTGTAATTTTTGGGAATAAAAGAACAACAAGCCTCTCCAAAAACACACAACCTTCTTCTTTTGCTTCTTTCATATCCAAAAATATTCTATTTCGACAAGAAATAATTTCAACATCCTGTTTACGCAGCCTTCAGCTGTCCCTCCTGTTTTGCCGTGGTGTCATTTAAAAGATTAGAATCGGTTCTAACATGAAGCAGTTTGTATTCTAGCAGACATATCAAAGTCAAAAACACATTTTCTGAAAGGTTCCCCCTGACGAAGTAGGCCAATCAGTGTCAGGGCATCCTGGATGGAGAGGGAAACCAGGGCACATCTTTCCTGTCCAGTCAATAGCAATCATTATTAATTATTAAAGCAATTATTCCCCATAAATTAGTTCTGTTCAGCAGCAAGTAAAAGTTCAAGGCCTTGTATCAAGTTAATTTACAATCTAAGTTGCAAACATCATCATCTATAAATAAATAACTCAGAAGCACATGGGAAGTTATAATTTCTATTCATGAAGTTCTTCGAATTGATTAAATAGTTGAACACTCCTTTAACCCTTCATGCAGTTTATTCCATAATTTCCCACATTCACAAAAATAAACATTTGTTGTTGATTATTCACACAGTTTTACTTTAGAAATCCTTCTCCCCTCTGTGATTTTTGATTTGGTGAAATTTACCGGGACATACTCTTTCAAGCTTTAACCCAACAAATAGAATTTTATTGTTTATTTCTTTATCACGTTCCCTCTGTTGAAGCAATCCAGCCCACTCAAAAATTTATGAAACAGGTTCCACATAATTGCATTTTGTTAGTTGAAAGCAAAAAGATGAGTTAATCTTACCGTTTGACGTTATGGTTATTGGAATAAATTAATTTAGTTTCACAAGCACATTTTTGATGTGTTAGCTGGAAATGAAATGTTAAGTCAAAAGATATTCAATCGATTCTATTCGTATGTGCTTCCTCAGGTGCTTACTGATTTCTCTGAGGTTTCCTTCGGAGGATGGCTCTCCCTTCCTGCTATATGATCTGCTTACCTTAGTTTTGCCCTCATTCAGAGTTCCATTTGTTTCTCCTGTTGGTTCTTTGGTTAGAGCCTCCTGTGTGTTATGAGACAAAAACGTCACAGAAGATTAAAATTGTTGAGCATAGTGTGTCAGTTGCTCTCTGTGAATCCAGACTGGGTTCACACCCCGACTGAAGAGAGGAGGTGAAAGGACACGGCATGGTTCTTCCTGTCAGCAGCTCATGGGGAGTTAAACCCATGAGCTCAGTGGGTCATGATCTTATGTTAAACATCACCAAGGGCAGCGCATCTTCAGTGCTCTTCGTTTTTTTATTACTTTAGCCAATCGTTTTTTGATTGTGTGATTAGCTCTCTCAGCCAACCTGGTGAAAGTGTCAAGCACATCTCTACATCCTTTCACTCTATTGTCAGTACCCATAAAATCAATAACAGTTTCCTTTAGGGCTTGTTGGGAACAGGAAATGCTCCAATACCTGTTTTCATGAAAATCTTATAAGTAGATAATGTAATAGAGTCATCTTCTCACCTTTAACCAAAAATCATATTTATATTGTAACCCAGTTAGTTGCTACTTTATTGCCCATTAACTAGTAGCCAAAGTTAGATATGTTCAAACCGTTATTTTCCATAATCATCCCCAGAACGAAGTATTCCCATCATTTACCATGAAGGTGTCCAGTGTTTTGGACAACCTACTTTTCAAGCACATTGATAATTTGATTATATCTACCTAAATTAGACCTTTGGGGTCCTTCCCCGTAACCTCTACCCCCAATACCAGATAAAAGTAATTTGCATATTCTGTACACCCCTAATCATACCATTGTTTAGTTATTCATTCCTGTTAAACTTGATCACTATAAACAGTTATTTTCTCCCAATAACTTCATTTCCATTTTTTCGATCCTATGATTATTATTATTATTTCTTTTTGTTTTCTCTGAAGTCTAAAGGTTAGTCAGACAAACATTTGAGACAGACATTGAAACAGAAATTTAGACAAACACTTAAGACACACAACACATGCCGGCTTCAGCCTCCCCTCTTAAGGAAGTTTGGGCCGCCAAATCGTTTACTATCAAATTATTCAACCAGAACCCTATGGCAGAATGAAAGGTTCTATTTGGTTCTGTTCCCATCCCAAAGACAATGTAGATCCAATTTTACCTAAAGAAATTTCATAACAAATTAAAGTTTTCATACTCTCAAACTAAAACCCAGAAAATTGTTCCAACTTGCGAGCATCTGAACACATTTAGGGAACACCGACATTAGAGAAAAACTAATGAAAAACAAAACTTGGTGCACTCCAAAATGTTCAATAGTTGTCCGAACACAACTATGAATCAAAACCCAAAACAAAAAATGAGCTCACAGAACCTAAAACATAACATTCAATTCATGAACTTTTCACTCATGTGGCCCACATCAATCATTCATACCTTGGGCCTTCATTCATTCCTGTCACACCCTTCTCAACCACACGTTTTCAACCCTCAAACACAATCTTTGGATTCCTATTGTTCCTGAACCCCAGAGATCTTATGTTCTAAGTAATAATGTGTAAATGGACCCATTTGTCAGGCTGGTCCCAGCCACCTTTTCAGGCCTTCTTCACCTAGGAGAAAAATATATGTTTAGGGTTATTGCTCACATCATCAGGCAATATAGTGGGACGACTCTTCATCAACCTTTCCAGAGAAATCATGAGTATTGTGACCGGCAATGCCTGAAAATAAACAGTTTGATCATACAGCCATCCCAGCACAACAAATTAACACAAACAAGAAATCACAACTTGGGTAGTGAAATCATCATTTTTCTTTCTTTCATCATCTTCATTTCACAACACATAATCATATTTGTACATTGTTATTTCCATTATTATTATATACAAAGAAGACAAAAATAAACAACATTGCAGTCTTGCTGTGTACCTTCTTATTAAGGAGTAAAAGAAGATAAAAATAAAATAGATTAGTTATAAACAGAATCATTTTGTTCAGAAAAAGGAACGGATATCCTACCTTTGTAGCACCTGGTGGTCTGACGCAAAAACTATGGATACTTGGCCTCTTGTCACCCTTTTTGCAGCAAAAATTAGTTGAAAATTAATTTGTACTTCTGCCTGCCACAACAAACCTATTTATGCATAAATAATGGCTGTGCCATCTAAACATTATTAGTTAAGTTAAGATTTAGTTAAGTTTTCAGTCCAACTTTACATTTATTTTCTTATGCATTATTCTATTCTTACCTCTGTTGTTTGATTTTCTGTACCACTGCAATACTCCTCCTTATGTACATTGCCCCGAGTGCCTTGTTGCTGAAAGTGAATCAGTATGTATAATCCGCCAGGGATTGTATTGTTTTTAATTCCATCAATTAAATCAACTGTATCATTTAATGCAACTACCACTTTTGGTGAAAACCAAGTTTTAATATAGGACATTAATTTTAATCTTGTCAGAAGGCAATAGTAGGTTTATTCTTTTCAAATTATATAAAGTTAACAGCATTTTTCCTCCTACTGTGAGTCTTAAATGAGTGAAAGTTTTTTCAAGTTTAATCATTGCAATTATTTGTTGTAAAGTTTTCAAAAATTCATCTTTTGGAGTCGGATAAGATCTGAGTCTAACTGGTCAAGTTAAAATCCTAAATTTAATATTGTTTGAAAGCTCATTTCATTAGTTCTAGTGCTTGTTTTACTGTCTCTCCATACCTCGATTGGTCTCTTTTTATGTGTAGGATTCAAGAAGGGTCAGAGTATTGTGTTCATTGAATTGCAAATGTAGTAAGTATTAAATGTGAACCATAGATACCATTTTTAAAATCTGGTTCAATTACATTTAATTGTAACTGAGTCTTGTGGAAAAACTGATCCGTTTAGAAGGTTTAATGGAATTGATGAACACAGAAATGAAGAGCATGTTATGTCTTATCATCTTAGTTTGTCTTGCCCAGGTTTATAAACACACCGTAGAGATTCAGTCAGCTATAAATTACATTTTGTAAAAGTTTTCTCCATTTCAGTCCAGTCCAGTAATTCTGTTAAGATGCATTTCATCTTGTGTTAAAAATTAATCTATTTTGATCATTCTGAACCTGACTGGAAAAAGTCAAACCATCTGTTAAAAATCATGTTTTGAGGGTAGAGATTGTCCCACTCTGGCACTTCCTTTCGTGTTATCATAAAGAACTGACCTAATATTATTATGGCACTGTTGAGGACCTGACCTGCTCTTGTAGTCTCTAATTATTGTGATACCTTTTTTAATAAATAACACTGACCGTCAGACAGTTTAAAATGTTTTTACCTTTCATGCAGGCGGTCCATGGCCAGGACAGCTTCCCCATACCTAAAAACTCAAAATGCAAATTAGTTTCATATCAGAAAACAATTTAAATTAAATGTATCCTGCCACATATACCCTAATTTTTACATAACATGAAACAGACATTCATTTCACAAAAACAGACAGACAAAATGGACAAACATTGGCCACATGAAAATTCGATTACCCTGTAAATACAGCATTTTAGAGTGGAACCACTTTGTGTCACTTAATGGTTAAAAATTATTTCTTACACTTTCCTGGTGACTCGACAATTATTTCCGGGACCCAAACAAGCTCCATCAAACTGTTGTTTTAACTTATTAAAGCGTCTTTGTGGTTGAAACTTGCTAATATATTTCTCCTCTCTGTCTCCAAGTCTGCTCCTACAGAACAAGCAGGGAGCTCATTTTCTAGTGACGTCTCAGTCATTCTCTCACTTCACACTATACTTTCACACACTCTGGCAAACCAGGCGGTACAGCACCGTTTCCTGGTCCACATGAGAGCTTACTTCATTATCTCTCAGACACCAAAGCTTATTAACAGTAGAGTTTATTCAGTGAGCTAGGGTCTGTTAGCTTAGCATGTTAGCTTAGCATGTTGAGGTCAAAGTCCATCAGTCTAATGTGTCACCTGTCACTTCCGTCAGCTCACTTATCGACTCTCACACATCCACACTGGCCAGTTGATGTTACATCCTTTATATATATATATATATATATATATTTTTTTTTTTTTTATTTATTTTTTTTTTATTTTCTTTGCAGCTGCTTATTCACAAGGAAGAATTCCCATCAGCAGTATCCTTCGGAGTTCTTTAACAAGGTCCAGGACCCTACAAATCTTACCCAAGTTTGCGCATCTTCTGCGTGCTTTACGATCAAAGAAGTAAGCAGCTTTAAGGACTTTTAAGAAGTCCAAGGAGCTATTGAAACCAAATACTTCCCCTCGGTAGTATCTTTTGACCCTTCATATGGAACGGTCTGGACAACAACAAACCCTTACCGAGTTTTTGCATGACTCATTCAGGGAGGTAGCTTTTATATTGTGTGCGAGGGAAACCGATCTTCCCTTGCATACAATAAAGGAACTCTAAACCTACACCCCTAGACCCTAGTTTCTTTCAGAAGACTGTACCTTTTTTCCTGGACTACCACCGTTAGGGTCGCACCGCTTATCTACACACCTTACGGTTTAACACGTTCGCAACAATTATTCTGAACCATTTCTCTGCCTCCAAGAATTACAAAAACAGCTCACTCAGAACTAACAACACAGCCAGAGTGTTTTTATAGAAAAAACACTGGAGATTTTTTAATAGAAATCTCCCTACCTTTTAGTTTGCGGCCGCTGCTGTGATGTGTTGTCCTTCCGTGGAAACCCTATCCAAAAGTGGTTTTCGCTTCCGGGGTGTGGGCGGAAACATCAATTTGTCCGAGCTACCGCACCCTGTTGGCAGTCAGACGCCTCGGAGCTCCTCCGGTCCTTGGTCCCCAGAAGCGATCACATACTCTATCTAAAGACTCTTAAAATGAAAGAATCTCAAACAGTTTCTAACTTTTAGCTCCTTTAATCTAAATTAAGGCAGAAGAGTGATTACAGAGATCAGCGCTGAGGCTCCCGTCTCGGACTGTTGACGTCTGTGTAAGGATGACAAAGAGCCTTGATAGAAGGTCACATACAGGTCCTTCTCAAAATATTAGCATATTGTGATAAAGTTAATTATTTTCCATAATGTCATGATGAAAATTTAACATTCATATATTTTAGATTCATTGCACACTAACTGAAATATTTCAGGTCTTTTATTGTCTTAATATGGATGATTTTGGCATAGAGCTCATGAAAACCCAAAATTCCTATCTCACAAAATTAGCATATCATTAAAAGGGTCTCTAAACGAGCTATGAACCTAATCATCTGAATCAACGAGTTAACTCTAAACACCTGCAAAAGATTCCTGAGGCCTTTAAAACTCCCAGCCTGGTTCATCACTCAAAACCCCAATCATGGGTAAGACTGCCGACCTGACTGCTGTCCAGAAGGCCACTATTGACACCCTCAAGCAAGAGGGTAAGACACAGAAATAAATTTCTGAACGAATAGGCTGTTCCCAGAGTGCTGTATCAAGGCACCTCAGTGGGAAGTCTGTGGGAAGGAAAAAGTGTGGCAGAAAACGCTGCACAACGAGAAGAGGTGACCGGACCCTGAGGAAGATTGTGGAGAAGGACCGATTCCAGACCTTGGGGGACCTGCGGAAGCAGTGGACTGAGTCTGGAGTAGAAACATCCAGAGCCACCGTGCACAGGCGTGTGCAGGAAATGGGCTACAGGTGCCGCATTCCCCAGACCTGGTCTACAGAGAAGCAGCACTGGACTGTTGCTCAGTGGTCCAAAGTACTTTTTTCAGATGAAAGCAAATTCTGCATGTCATGCGGAAATCAAGGTGCCAGAGTCTGGAGGAAGACTGGGGAGAAGGAAATGCCAAAATGCCAGAAGTCCAGTGTCAAGTACCCACAGTCAGTGATGGTCTGGGGTGCCGTGTCAGCTGCTGGTGTTGGTCCACTGTGTTTTATCAAGGGCAGGGTCAATGCAGCTAGCTATCAGGAGATTTTGGAGCACTTCATGTTTCCATCTGCTGAAAAGCTTTATGGAGATGAAGATTTCCTTTTTCAGCACGACCTGGCACCTGCTCACAGTGCCAAAACCACTGGTAAATGGTTTACTGACCATGGTATCACTGTGCTCAATTGGCCTGCCATCTCTCCTGACCTGAACCCCATAGAGAATCTGTGGGATATTGTGAAGAGAACGTTGAGAGACTCAAGACCCAACACTCTGGATGAGCTAAAGGCCGCTATCGAAGCATCCTGGGCCTCCATAAGACCTCAGCAGTGCCACAGGCTGATTGCCTCCATGCCACGCCGCATTGAAGCAGTCATTTCTGCAAAAGGATTCCCGACCAAGTATTGAGTGCATAACTGTACATGATTATTTGAAGGTTGACGTTTTTTGTATTAAAAACACTTTTCTTTTATTGGTCGGATGAAATATGCTAATTTTGGGAGATAGGAATTTTGGGTTTTCATGAGCTGTATGCCAAAATCATCCGTATTAAGACAATAAAAGACCTGAAATATTTCAGTTAGTGTGCAATGAATCTAAAATATATGAATGTTAAATTTTCATCATGACATTATGGAAAATAATGAACTTTATCACAATATGCTAATATTTTGAGAAGGACCTGTATAGTTTTTATATCTGGCACTCCAATGCAATGGATGTGCACTCCCTCAGTGATTATCAGTAGACTGTGTGTCACCATTGTGGTGTCTATCTGTTAGATTGTGCAGTAGCAGGTGTCCATCCTTAATCTAAGTGTGCTATGGCTTTTTAATCAAACCAGTTATACCGGTTGCTCCACTATCAACTCGAGTGCCCCAACCTCAGGTCATTTATGACAAACCTTGGGCCATTTATCCTTGTACTGTATGTTTATGAGCATTCTTACCCTATTGTAACAAAAGGGAAACATTAGAACTTATACTGTACTTCACTATTGTATAAATGGGAAAACCAGCTATGAATAATATCAATAAAGGTTATTCCTAACAACGATAATCCCAAGAAAACATTTTCCAACTGTAAAGGTGGAAATCTTGCCAATTGTCTATTCTGAACATTTGTTTTCTAACTCAAACAGGTGAAAATAAAGTGTGGTGGGCCACTCTCTTGCCAGTGGACAGATGGATAGCACCTTGACAAACAAAAAAAAAACAGACTCTGTCACTTCACACAGAAGTGAAGAAAAGAGGAGACAGGCTATCTCCATGCATATTGATGCCGGCCAGCCACATTGGCCAAGGTTTGATTGAATAGTCACACAATGGGAAAAGGCAGGCTGCATTTCATGTTCGTCCATCAATCAGAGCAGCAGACTGCAGCTTTCTCAGCTTTGTTTGACTGTCAATTAGCTGACGTGCTTTGGGTTGCAAGATGAATTTTAGAGGGTTCCATTTTTTCCTAAAGCAAGCAGCAGATAATGTACAGCTGTGGGACCAGTCTACCTAATCAAACTCCAGCGGGGCAGATTAATGGTCAAAAATGGCTGAGTGGTCAATGTTTTTGTAAATAATTATAAATCACACAATGTCCCACAAACTTTTATTCAGTAATACTGACAATCTTACACTGGAAAAAACATTTGTCTTTCTGTTTTAATTAGGGGATTTGGAGCATAATCTGCCGAATATGTGCAAAATACTTCCTTACAAATAACATATGTGATAGCTGCTGTCAGAAGTAAAGGTATGGTCTGAAAGCTAAAAAAGAAATTGCCCAATGGGACATATAAAGTTGTCTGAATCTTGCTGAATTTATATTTTGACATGTAACTTTGCAAGGCTAGCTGTGTAATGCAAATAAATCCTTCTTGACTGCTTGTTTGCATCTGTATTAGAAACATGTTCCACTACCATGCATGTTTTTAATAGCATGGAAGTTGTTTAGTTGTATAATTGCTTCCTTCATAGTTCTATTATTTACCACTTTGAGATCTCACCAGATCCGTCAGTAGCTCACACCATTACACTAGCAGGATTAGCTGAATACTTGGGATTCCTAAGGCGGTTCTTAGTCCAGAGAGGACTAGTGAACCACATAAAACAATAAGCACATAAAACTGCTGCAATGCACAGCTTGTTCAATAGAGAGGCTATGCATCTGTAAAGATGTCAATAAAAAAATTAAAAAAAAACAACAAAACAATTCCACAGAATACAATGTAGCATTTTTGTTTGGGGATAAATCATGAGAATTTATAATCCTAATTTATACCAGCTAAACTAAAAATATAAGCAGAGAGTTAGTTAAACAGTAATTTCATGCATTCATTTGGAATAGATTACACATCTAATGGCCAGAGTTAAACAATGGACAAACTGGGAATTTAACTTTGGTTTCCAGCGGTCACATTGTATCGCCATTAACTATGAGTATATATGACAAAAAAATAAGAGTAAGGGTGCAGTATGTATGTGTATGTACAGCCCATTTTTGTATGTAAAGAAAAAGAAGATGTAAAAGATGACCATCAGCTCCTGTGGAATGTTGTACCTCTTGAGTTGCGGCAGAAAGTACAGTCTCTGCTGGGCCTTCTTCTGAACACTGTCTATGTGAGAGGAACACCTCATATCCAGAGAAAGGATGACTCCTTCGAACTGGAAGTGATCCACAGTCTACACAATGTTGCTCAGGGGAGGAAGTGCGGGGCAGAGTTCTTCAGAAGTCCACCGTCATCTCCACAGTCTTCAGCTGGTTAAGCTCCAGGTAGTTCTGATTGCAACAGTGGACCAGCCGATCCACCTCCTGTCTGTATGCAGACTCATCACTGCCTTGGATCAGACTAATGACAGTGATGTCATCTGCAAATTTCAGGAGTTTCACAGACAGGACAGCTAAAGTGCAGTGATTTGTACAGGTCCTTCTCAAAAAATTTGCATATTGTGATAAAGTTTATTATTTCCCATAATGTCATGATGAAAATTTAACATTCATATATTTTAGATTCATTGCACACTAACTGAAATATTTCACGTCTTTTATTGTCTTAATACGGATGATTTTGGCATACAGCTCATGAAAACCCAAAATTCCTATC
This sequence comes from Girardinichthys multiradiatus, assembly GCF_021462225.1. NCBI lineage: Eukaryota > Metazoa > Chordata > Actinopteri > Cyprinodontiformes > Goodeidae > Girardinichthys > Girardinichthys multiradiatus. The sequence continues at coordinate 20,558,471 of NC_061797.1, forward strand.
TCACAAAATTAGCATATTTCATCCGACCAATAAAAGAAAAGTGTTTTTAATACAAAAAACGTCAACCTTCAAATAATCATGTACAGTTATGCACTCAATACTTGGACGGGAATCCTTTTGCAGAAATGACTGCTTCAATGCGGCGTGGCATGGAGGCAATCAGCCTCTGGCACTGCTGAGGTCTTATGGAGGCCCAGGATGCTTCGATAGCGGCCTTTAGCTCATACAGAGTGTTGGGTCTTGAGTCTCTCAACGTTCGTTCGTTCGTTCGTTCGTTCGTTCGTCGTCTTCCGCTTATCCAGGACCGGGTCGCGGGGGCAGCAGACTCAGCAGAGACGCCCAGACATCCCTCTCTCCAGACACCTCCTCCAGCTCCTCCAGGGGGAGCCCAAGGCGTTCCCAGGCCAGCCGAGAGACATAGTCCCTCCAGCGTGTCCTGGGCCGTCCCCTGGGCCTCGTCCCGGTGGGACGTGCCTGGAACACCTCCCGAGGAAGGCGTCCAGGAGGCATCCGGTATAGATGCCCGAGCCACCTCAACTGGCTCCTCTCAATGTGGAGGAGCAGCGGCTCTACTCCGAGCTCCTCCCGGATGGCCGAGCTCCTCACCCTATCTCTAAGGGAGTGCCCGGGCACCCTACGGAGGAAGCTCATTTTAGCTGCTTGTATCCGTGATCTCGTTCTTTCGGTCATGACCCAAAGTTCATGGCCATAGGTGAATGTAGGAACGTAGACCGACCAGTAAATTGAGAGCTTTGCTTTTTGGCTCAGCTCTCTCTTCACCACAATGGACCGGCACAGCGCCCCCATTACTGTGGCAGCTGCACCGATCCGTCTGTCGATCTCCCGCTCCATTCTTCCCTCACTCGTGAACAAGACCCCGAGATACTTAAACTCCTCCACTTGAGGCAGGAACTCCCTTCCAACCTGAAGAGGAAAAGCCACCCTTTTCAGGTCGAGTACCATGGACTCGGACTTGGAGGAGCTGATCCTCATCCCAGCCGCTTCACACTCGGCTGCGAACCGCCACAGCGCATGCTGTAGGTCTTGGCTAGAGGGGGCCAGCAGGACCACGTCATCCGCAAAAAGAAGAGACGAAATCCACTGGTCCCCAAACCAGACCCCCTCCGGCCCTTGGCTGCGTCTAGAAATCCTGTTCATAAAAGTTATGAACAGGACCGGCGACAAAGGGCAGCCCTGCCGGAGTCCAACATGCACCAGGAACATGTCCGACTTAGTGCCGGCAATGCGGACCAAACTCCTGCTCCGCTCGTACAGGGACCGGATGGCCCCTAATAAAGGGCCCCCGATTCCATACTCCCGGAGCACCCCCCACAGGGAATCACGAGGGACACAGTCGAATGCCTTCTCCAGGTCCACAAAACACATGTGAACCGGTTGGGCAAACTCCCATGAACCCTCGAGCACCCTGTAGAGGGTATAGAGCTGGTCCAGTGTTCCACGGCTGGGACAAAAACCACACTGTTCCTCCTGAAGCCGAGGTTCGACTATCGGTCGGACTCTCCTCTCCAATACCCTGGCGTAGGCCTTACCAGGGAGGCTGAGGAGTGTGATCCCCCTGTAGTTGGAACACACCCTCCGGTCCCCCTTCTTATAAAGGGGGACCACCACCCCGGTCTGCCAGTCCAGAGGCACTGTCCCCGACCGCCACGCAATGTTGAAGAGGCGTGTCAACCATGACAGCCCTACAACATCCAGACACTTGAGGTACTCAGGGCGGATCTCATCCACCCCCGAAGCCTTGCCACTGCGGAGCTTTTTAACCACCTCGGTGACTTCAGTCTGGGTGATGAAAGAGTCCAACCCCGAGTCCCCAGCTTCTGTTTCCACCACGGAATGCGTGATGGCAGGATTGAGGAGATCCTCGAAGTCCTCCTTCCACCGCCCAATAATGTCTTCAGTCGAGGTCAGCAGTCTCCTGCCCCCACTATAAACAGTGTTGGCAAAGCACTGCTTCCCCCTCCTGAGGCGCCGGACGGTTTGCCAGAATCGCTTCGAGGCCAACCGGTAGTCCTTCTCCATGGCCTCACCGAACTCTTCCCAGGTCCGAGTTTTTGCCTCTGCCACAGCCGGGCCGCAGCACGCTTGGCCTCACGGTACCCGTCAGCCGCCTCAGGAGTCCCACAAGCCAACCACAGCCGATAGGACTCCTTCTTCAGCTTAACAGCATCCCTTACTGCCGGTGTCCACCACCGGGTTCTGGGATTGCCGCCACGACAGGCACCGCAGACCTTACAGCCGCAGCTACGGGCAGCAGCATCGACAATAGATGCAGAGAACATGGTCCACTCGGACTCTATGTCTCCAACATCCCCCGGGATGTGGTCGAAGCTCTCCCGGAGGTGGGAGTTGAATACATCCCTGGCCGAGGGCTCCGCCAGGCATTCCCAGCAGACCCTCACTATGTGCTTGGGCCTGCCGAGTCTGTCCGGCTTTCTCCTCCTCCAGCGGATCCAACTCACCACCAGGTGATGATCAGTGGACAGCTCAGCGAGTGTCCAAAACATGCGGCAGAAGGTCTGATGATACGACAACAAAGTCGATCATCGACCTCCTGCCTAGGGTGTCCTGGTGCCAAGTGCACTGATGGACACCCTTATGTTTGAACATGGTGTTCGTTATGGACAATCCGTGACTAGCACAGAAGTCCAATAACGAAACACCACTCAGATTCAGATCGGGGAGGCCATTCCTCCCGATCACGCCTCTCCAGGTGTCACTGTTGTTTCCCACATGGGCGTTGAAGTCCCCCAGCAGAATAATGGAGTCCCCGGGAGGGGCACTATCCAGCACCCCCGACAGGGACGCCAAGAAGGCAGGGTACTCTGCACTACCACTCGGCCCGTAGGCTGAAATGATAGTCAGAGACCTCTCACCAACCCGAAGGCGCAGGGATACAACCCTTTCATCCACTGGGGTAAACCCCAACACGAGACGGCTGAGCTGGGGGGCAACAAGCAAACCCACACCAGCCCGCCGCCTCTCCCCGTGGGCCACTCCAGAGTAGAAGAGAGTCCAACCCCTCTCAAGGAGATGGGTTCCAGAGCCCACGCTGTGCGTGGAGGCGAGCCCGACTATTTCTAGTCGATATCTCTCGACCTCCCGCACAAGCTCAGGCTCCTTCCCCCCCAGCGAGGTGACATTCCACGTCCCTAGAGCCAGCCTAAGCATCCGGGGATCGGGCCGTTGAGGTCTCCACCTTCGTCCGCCACCCAATCCTCTTTGCACCGGTCCCTCACGGTTCCCCCTGCAGGTGGTGGGCCCACTGGGGGATGGCCTCGCGTCTCTCGTTCGGGCTTGGCCCGGCCGGGTCCCGCGAGGAGCAACCCGGCCACCAGGCGCTCTCCGACGAGTCCCAACCCCAGGCCTGGCTCCAGGGTGGGTACCCGGCTCCGCCGTACCGGGCAACGTCACGTGCCTCGATATTGTGTTCTCTCAACGTTCTCTTCACAATATCCCACAGATTCTCTATGGGGTTCAGGTCAGGAGAATTGGCAGGCCAATTGAGCACAGTGATACCATGGTAAGTAAACCATTTACCAGTGGTTTTGGCACTGTGAGCAGGTGCCAGGTCGTGCTGAAAAATGAAATCTTCATCTCCATAAAGCTTTTCAGCAGATGGAAGCATGAAGTGCTCCAAAATCTCCTGATAGCTAGCTGCATTAACCCTGCCCTTGATAAAACACAGTGGACCAACACCAGCAGCTGACACGGCACCCCAGACCATCACTGACTGTGGGTACTTGACACTGGACTTCTGGCATTTTGGCATTTCCTTCTCTCCAGTCTTCCTCCAGACTCTGGCACCTTGATTTCCGAATGACATGCAGAATTTGCTTTCATCCGAAAAAAGTACTTTGGACCACTGAGCAACAGTCCACTGCTTCCGCAGGTCCCCCAAGGTCTGGAATCGGCCCTTCTCCACAATCTTCCTCAGGGTCCGGTCACCTCTTCTCGTTGTGCAGCGTTTTCTGCCACACTTTTTCCTTCCCACAGACTTCCCACTGAGGTGCCTTGATACAGCACTCTGGGAACAGCCTATTTGTTCAGAAATTTATTTCTGTGTCTTACCCTCTTGCTTGAGGGTGTCAATAGTGGCCTTCTGGACAGCAGTCAGGTCGGCAGTCTTACCCATGATTGAGGTTTTTGAGTGATGAACCAGGCTGGGAGTTTTAAAGGCCTCAGGAATCTTTTGCAGGTGTTTAGAGTTAACTCGTTGATTCAGATGATTAGGTTCATAGCTCGTTTAGAGACCCTTTTAATGATATGCTAATTTTGTGAGATAGGAATTTTGGGTTTTCATGAGCTGTATGCCAAAATCATCCATATTAAGACAATAAAAGACCTGAAATATTTCAGTTAGTGTGCAATGAATCTAAAATATATGAATGTTAAATTTTCATCATTACATTAAGGAAAATAATTAACTTTATCACAATATGCTAATTTTTTTAGAAGGACCTGTATACAGGGAGAAGAAAGAAGGGAGAGAACACACCTCTGGGGGTGCCAGTGCTGATGGTTCTTGTACAAGAGGAGAGGCTCCCCACTCTCACCTGCTGCTGATGGTCAGTTAATAAGCTGGTAATCCACTGACAGGTTGAGGCCGGCCCTGTGTGCTTGGTAAGCTTCTGGTGGAGGATCTGTGGGTTGATGATGTTGACAGAAGAACTGAAGTCTATAAACAAGATTCTGGCATATGTCTCTGAGTGGGTGAGGTGGTCCATTATGAAGTGTAGTCCCAGGTTGACTGCTTCATCTGCTGACCGTTGCAGGCGTCTAGCAGGGGGCCCTGTTATGTCCTTGAGATGCTTCACCACCAGTTGCTCAAATAATTTCATGACCACAGACGTCAGGGTGACAGGTCTGTAGTCATTTAACCCCATGACAGAGATAATAGGGGAGAGTTTGAAGCATCAGGGAACCTCACACAGCTCTAGAGACTTGTTGAAGATCTGAGATAAGATGGGAGCCAGTTGGTCAGTGCAGGCTTTTATGTAGAAGGGGAAAATACCATCAAGTCATATAGCTTTTCTAATCTTCTGATGCTAAAAGTGCCTATTTACATATTCCTCATTGATCTTTAGTGCAGGCAGGAGGACAGAAGAGGGCACAGGGTTGTAGAGTTGTTGATGGGGGGGCACAGGTTTGAGTGAGGTGTGAACGGCTGGTTGTAAAAACTTATGGAAGGAGCTGTTGAGGTCGTCAGCCAGTCGGGGGTTATCACATTCGGGATGGAATACTGGAGTAAGTAACAGTCTTTGAACTCCTCCAAGCTGCTGCTGGTTCATTAGCTGAGAAGCTGCTTTTTAGCTACTCATTGTAGCTTCTTTTAGCTGCCCTGATCTCCTTGTTCAGCTTGTTTGTACAGTTATTACATATAATCTTTGCAAGCACAACCTTTACAAATGTTTGATGTATTGCCAGACCATATTGCTTCTTGGTTCTCATTACATTGTGTTATTGCCACTTTCTGAATGTAGAAAGTATGGGTTTTCATCCAGTTGGGTTTCTACTTAACCTGTTAAGCCCTAAGGGGTTTTAGAGCAATTTCTGTCTGAAATTACATAGCTTAAATAAATCAAGCATAGCTCCACAGTCATAAGGCCTACATGCAAACTTTTGTTACCTGTGTAAAGGTAAGACATAAAAGAAAATTTTTCCAGTGGAACCATTATTGTAACTGTTACTATGTCTCATTTATTTGTGATTAAATAAAGAAAAAATAAACATTTTGAGCCTCGCCAAACGTTTTTTTCTAAATGAACATTGTGAAACACTATGAAAATCCTTTGGAATTCATAGGAGAACCTGAGGTTGCATTCATCCACATCTTCACTATAACTGCAGCAAATCTGGCCTGAATAAGTTGAAGCATACATGTTCCACAAACGTTTTAGACGGCAATGTGCCAGGTGAAAATGGCAGTTAGGCAAAGGGTGCCAAAACTTTACCAACTATTTTTTCACCTCATGAAAAGGAAATAAAAGGGAATCTGGTCAAATAAAAGTGTTGATTTCCATTGTGGGAGTCCTTCTGCATTTGACATAGCCTTTGGTTATGACATTTAATCTGTGTATCCTTCAATTCAGTTTTATTTATATAGCGCCAATTCACAACACATGTTGTCTCAAGGCACTTCACAACAGTCAGGTACATACATTCCAATTAATCCTAACCATTGAACAATGCAGTCAAAGTTAGTTATTTATTCAAATTGGATAAAAAGTTTTTCTGTCTAAGGAAACTCAGCAGATTGCATCAAGTAAGTAAAGTAAGTAAGTAAGTAAAAGTTTATTTATATAGCGCCTTTCACACACACATTAAATGTCACAAGGTGCTTTACAGAAGTGCACAATTATACATTAAGATAAAGCAATAAAGGCACAAAAAATGTAATAAAAACCATCACTATGAGGGTAGTGGTAAATATAATACTCACAAGCCTATACTAGCATAACTACATCCAACACACTGGAACTGTTAAAAAGATTTGCAAAAGAGATAGGTTTTAAGTTTGCTCTTAAAAACCTCCACAGAATCAAGAGAACGTAACGAGAGCGGAAGATCGTTCCAAAGCTTTGGCGCAACGGCCTGGAAGGAACGATCTCCTCTAGTCTTAAAACGGGTGTAAGGGACCTTAAGAAGATTCTGATCCAATGACCTTAGCCTTCGAGAAGGGATATACGGACACAACAGGGCTCTAATGTATTGGGGAGCCTGACCATGGAGAGCTCTAAAAGTCAGAACTAGGATTTTGAAATTAAAGCAAAAAACTACTGGAAGCCAATGGAGAGATTTTAAAATTGGAGTAACATGAGCCCTTCTGTTGGTGCGAGTCAGCACCCTAGCCGCCGCATTTTGGACCTGCTGCAGATGAGACAGCTCATTTTTGTTAAGACAAGAAAAAAGGCTATTACAATAGTCTAAACGAGAAGACACAAAAGAAGACTTGCAGCATTCACTCCTCCCGGATGAGCATGTAGAGACAGTGGACTTTCATTGGCGTTGACTTTGCAGCAATCCCTCATACTGAGCATGCATGTAGCGACAGCGGAGAGGAAAAACTCCCTTTTAACAGGAAGAAACCTCCAGCAGAACCTGGCTCAGTGTAAGCGGCCATCTGCTTTTTGTACTGTTTTGTTTACAGAGTCAGCAATGTCTGCGGGACCTTAAAATGTCATCACCTGTGTTTAAGTTGCTGTAAAACTAAAAGGTATTTGTGTAAAACCCATTTGGGGAATTGTTCTGTGAAGAGTTAAGCCTCCTCTTGCGATATATTTAAGAAAAAAAAATTGGTGGAGTTTTACCTAGTTTTATAGACCGCCAAAAAGGGGCGTGGCCCAGCAGGCCCACCGGCAGGCCCGTCGGGCTTAACTAGGGGTGTTGGCTATGCATCTGTCCCACCTGGATTCTCAGTGCAACCACCAGCCAGGAAAACTGTCCTTATTGAGCCAAAACAATGTTGTTCACAGATGATGTGTCTTATTTAAAGACTTTGTTTAATTTTTTTTCTATTCATATTCAACTCCCCAGATGTAAAGCTGGTGGAATGTTGATTATTAGTAATCTGTAGTTAAAATAACATGAAACAGCAACAACAAGATTTTAGGAATTGTTCATCGAAGTCAACTCCTTGCTTTTTTCCAATTTCTTCTTCATGTATGTTCCAATTACAGGTTTCAGAAAATAGAAAACATTTCACACTAATTGCTGAATAGAATCTGAATCTGACACTGCTCCCCTGGCAGGATTTGCATAAATTTAAATCCTAATGATTTTCCCCTAAATCCATGCATAAAGCCTTCTCTAAATGTCGAGGACACTATGCAGCACCTGACATGTTAAACATTCTTGCTGCAAAAGTTCTTTGCATTAGTCAGCTCAGATTTTAATCTGTTAAGTGATGAGATGCTGAAATCTTCTTTGTACAAAATGCAGATATATCTTTTAGAGCCCTGCACTGAAAACTGCCTCATATATTTTTGGGGAATTTCATCTCATACACAAACATTTGTTATCTTTCCTGTCTTAAAAAACATGTTTACAAATTCCATTTTATAAAATTTGTTGCTTTTTCATTATGAGTAAATTATATTGATCAGAAAAAAAGTCACAGAAAGTAATTAACTTGTAATAAAATGCAGTGAGAATCCAGAATTTTACATAAGGTCATATTATGTTTCTCCAATTCAGGTATAATTTTGCTATTTTTTTCTTTAATTTAACCATTTCAAATCTCATTTCCTGTGAGACATTCACTTCGGTTTATTCTTGGTATACCCATTGCTTTCATGTTACCTTTATGTCGCCTATTGATGCATGAGTAACCTAATCATTGGTAATAGCGCTACTTGATTCAAAGATAGGTTTTATAAAGAATGTTGTTTTTTCTTAGCTTTTTGGTGGCCATTTTTTTCCAGATACATCAGCAACATTAGTAAAATAGCTTGTTGCTCAAAGTATCTAAAATATATTTAAAAGTTGCTGTTTTACTTTATGTATTTTGTTAAGAATGGTAACAAAAATAAAACTTATTTGTGAACTCATCTTTAAAACACCCAAGGACAAAACAAATAAAATAACGGACTTAATTAAAAAGACTATTCTAATTTTTTTTTTCTTTTATGCCTTTCCCATCTTTTTCAATGAGCAACTGGCTAATCCAGCTGTAATGGTAAATGGATTTCTGCTTATCTGGTGGGGTTTTTGCAGTTATTTCTTTTTTCAGGTGGTGTCATTAATTGTATCAATTGTTGGACCACTTGTTTGCTGAATATTGGACCATTTGCACGTTGCTGGACGTCACTATGCCTTTCCAATGTCATCGGCCATTTTGTACCGCAGGATAGTCTGTCCTACAAAACCCAGCAGCCACTACGGCTAACATGACGGGGCCGTCCCAGGTATGACGTCACAGGAGGCAATCTAGGAAGGCGGACATTTGAAAGAAGTTGCTTTTCATGCTGGAAGCCGGACCAGCAACTGAAGCGCATCAATTTCTGGAGAAGAGTCCCAAGTGGATTTCAATTATTCTCCTTCGTTGGCCAACAAAAAATTCATGAACGAGGTTTCTGGAATGAGAAGGCCAGAAATATCACTTTGCCGATCGAAGATGTGAGTTTAACACGTAACCAAAACCACGGAGTTTCAAGGAGATGCAACTTTCACTCCATGCTCGGTTATAGTCGACTGCTGACGGTCAGATCATATTTTTCCTTTTTGCCAAGGAGGATGAAGGACGAAAATTGACCGCTCTTCCCGAAGTTAACTGTGGTTAACTTCCAACTTTCCCCTTCCTCTCTCTCAACTCTACTCAGAAGGAATACTTCAACAAAGTAAAACACATTCTTTTATTATTTTTTTCAATTTCTTTATCTAGAAATAGCTTGAGCAGGGTAGAGGAAATTTTTGTGCGATTAGAGTACCATTTAGAGTCTAATGTGTTCTGAATTGTATGTGCATGCCATTGTTTTGAAACTTGCTAGTACTTTCTGAAGCTGCCGTGTCTCGCAAGTGTGTCTTTACCGTGCGAACACCTGCGTGCAGGTGCGCTGTGAAACTGAACTGTTATAATAACCTCAGGGGAAATTTACCATTTTCTTTGTCTTCAACTTTTACTGCTTACTAGCTTGACGCCAAAAGTTTTGTAACTCTTTGTGTGCTCAACCCGCCCAGAGTTGGGGAATGTTTTATGACTGTGCATCTCACTGAGCTACACTTTCTGGCAGGCTGCACTCCCAAAGCTTTGTTCAACACCATATTCCCTTGTCATATTATCACTTTGGCCATAACTGCTGATTGATTCCATTCACTGCTGTTTTGCTTTATTTTGTTTAGTTAGATATTTTACCCCCTTTTTGTGCAGAATGTTGCACGTTTGATTAGGTGAAGATTATTAAATCGGAAGAGTGAATTGTATCAGGCTGTGATTTAATAAATATTCACATTGATAAGAGAAGGCGTTATGTGTTTATTTTATGCAAAAGTGATTCGTCAGTCAAAATAAGGTTAAAATTTCCACACGTTTCGGAAGAAACGGTTGATTAAACAGTGACATCTCTGGTAATACTCGTACTCGTACTCGTACTTGTACTCGTACTCGTCGTCTTCCGCTTATCCAGGACCGGGTCGCGGGGCAGCAGACTCAGCAGAGACGCCCAGACATCCCTCTGTCCAGACACCTCCTCCAGTTCCTCCAGGGGGAGCCCGATGCGTTCCCGGGCCAGCCGAGAGACATAGTCCCTCCAGCGTGTCCTGGGCCGTCCCCTGGGCCTCCTCCCGGTGCGACGTGCCTGGAACACCTCCTGAGGAAGGCGTCCAGGAGGCATCCGGTATAGATGCCCGAGCCACCTCAACTGGCTCCTCTCGATGTGGAGGAGCAGCGGCTCTACTCCGAGCCCCTCCCGGATGGCCGAGCTCCTCACCCTATCTCTAAGGGAGTGCCCGGCCACCCTACGGAGGAAGCTCATTTCAGCCGCTTGTATCCGGGATCTCGTTCTTTCAGTCATGACCCAAAGTTCATGGCCATAGGTGAGGGTAGAAACGTAGACCGACCGGTAAATTGAGAGCTTTGCTTTTCGGCTCAGCTCTCTCTTCACCACAACGGACCGGCACAGCGCCCCCATTACTGTGGCAGCCGCAACGATCCGTCTGTCGATCTCCCGCTCCATTCTTCCCTCACTCGTGAACAAGACCCCGAGATACTTAAACTCCTCCACTTGAGGCAGGAACTCCCCTCCAACCTGAAGAGGAAAAGCCACCCTTTTCCGGTCGAGTACCATGGCCTCGGACTTGGAGGAGCTGATCCTCATCCCAGCCGCTTCACACTCGGCTGCGAACCGCCACAGCGCATGCTGTAGGTCTTGGCTAGAGGGGGCCAGCAGGACCACGTAATCCGCAAAAAGAAGAGACGAAATCCACTGGTCCCCAAACCAGACCCCATCCGGCCCTTGGCTGCATCTAGAAATCCTGTCCATAAAAGTTATGAACAGGACCGGTGACAAAGGGCAGCCCTGCCGGAGTCCAACATGCACCAGGAACATGTCCGACTTAGTGCCGGCAATGCGGACCAAACTCCTGCTCCGCTCGTACAGGGACCGGATGGCCCCTAATAAAGGGCCCCCGATTCCATACTCCTGGATCACCCCCCACAGGGCATCACGAGGGACACAGTCGAATGCCTTCTCCAGGTCCACAAAACACATGTGAACCGGTTGGGCAAACTCCCATGAACCCTCGAGCACCCTGTGGAGGGTATAAAGCTGGTCCAGTGTTCCACGGCCGGGACGAAAACCACACTGCTCCTCCTGAAGCCGAGGTTCGACTATCGGTCGGACTCTCCTCTCCAATACCCTGGCGTAGGCCTTACCAGGGAGGCTGAGGAGTGTGATCCCCCTGTAGTTGGAACACACCCTCCGGTCACCCTTCTTATAAAGGGGGACCACCACCCCAGTCTGCCAGTCCAGAGGCACTGTCCCTGACCGCCACGCAATGTTGAAGAGGCGTGTCAACCATCACAGCCCTACAACATCCAGAGACTTGAGGTACTCAGGGCGGATCTCATCCACCCCTGAAGCCTTGCCACCGCTGAGCTTTTTAACCACTTCGGTGACTTCAGCCTGGGTGATGAAAGAGTCCAACCCCGAGTCCCCAGCCTCTGTTTCCACCACGGAATGCGTGATGGCAGGATTGAGGAGATCCTCGAAGTACTCCTTTCACCGCCCGATAATGTCCTCAGTCGAGGTCAGCAGTCTCCCGCCCCCACTATAAACAGTGTTGGCGGAGCACTGCTTCCCCCTCCTGAGGCGCCGGACGGTTTGCCAGAATCGCTTCGAGGCCAACCGGTAGTCCTTCTCCATGGCCTCACCGAACTCCTCCCAGGCCCGAGTTTTTGCCTCTGCCACAGTCCGGGCCGCAGCACACTTGGCCTCACGGTACCCGTCAACCGCCTCAGGAGTCCCACAAGCCAACCACAGCCAATAGGACTCCTTCTTCAGCCTGACAGCATCCCTTACTGCCGGTGTCCACCACCGGGTTCTGGAATTGCCACCGCGACAAGCACCACAGACCTTACGGCCGCAGCTACGGGCAGCAGCATCGACAATAGATGCGGAGACTCTGACTCTATGTCTCCAACATCCCCCGGGATCTGGTCAAAGCTCTCCCGGAGGTGGGAGTTGAATACATCCCTGGCCGAGGGCTCCACCAGGCGTTCCCAGCAGACCCTCACAATGCGCTTAGGCCTGCCAAGTCTGTCCGGCTTTCTCTTCCTCCAGCGGATCCAACTCACCACCAGGTGATGATCAGTGGACAGCTCAGCCCCTCTCTTCACCCGAGTGTCCAAAACATGCGTAATAGTTATCAATTATTACCGAGTATTTAACAGTTGTAATTATCAAAGGCGTTGAGCCACAGTTACAACACCAGAAGACAACCATGGTCTTTGATTCATAAATGAGGATTTTGGTTAAGAAATTAATTTTGTCAAATTATGATTGTTAATTATAATTCTTGATAAATATTAATTAATCCATAATCATAATTCCAACACAACCTTATTCCTGGTACTGCTGCTGGAGGATCAGAAATACTTTATTGGTAACTTCAATGTCACCTTTACCTGTAAACATAAAACTGAATAATTACAGGGAGCATTGGTAGCATTATAAAAACAATCACTAATACCAAGATTCAATAATTTATAGTGTAGAAGGTATTAATCTATTTAAAAGATTTCTTAAAATCATCAAAGAAGCTAAAGTATTTTTCTTTTCATATCACTACTGTGGCCAAAACATAAATATGATCAATACACACTTTACTTTTTTTAAAAACCATTGTGCTCGTCCAGTACATTGTAAGTCTCTCAGTAAAGAACTAATCTGTGATTAAGTATTCCAAGATATAAATACTGTATTCATTAAGCTGATACCTCATGAAATTCAAGGGTCAACATTTGTAGATTTTGGGAATTGGTTAAATGTTTTTTTCCACAATAAATGAATGATACCTTTATAAAAACAGGTATAAAATACAGAATTACGTTTTTTTTTTTTTTTTTACCAAATTTAGATTTTTAAGAACCTCATTTGGGAGTCCACCTATGTCAAGGTGGACAAAATGACAACAGGACATCAGCAGGCGTGTGGTGGAACGGATATTAAGGAGGATGACTTACAGTGCATGAAGGAAACACAGGAACTAGGGAGAAACCAATAGTAATGACAACAGGGCCAACAACAGCATTTACAACAGATGACTCAACAATGAAGGGCCAAAAAAAAAAACGAAACTTCAATACAACTAAGTTGAAAGAAACAACATGGAAAAGAGGTGGATGCAATTAACAGAAACACAGACAGGTGAGGATGATGATAATCTATCCCCACAGCTTTATTTGTTTTGGTTTGATCCAACACTTTCTACACCTCCTCCTGAGTTACCTTAGTAGTCAATATATTTGAACAGAAAGCTTTGTTGCTCATCCTAATTTCAAGTTCATGTTTCACTATACAAATCTCATCCAAAAAATTGATCATTAAACAAAGAATTATTACAAGCACAAAGACAACTATAATCCCAATTTTTCAGTGACAGATAAAATAAACAAGATTCTGTTTCAATTCAATTCAATTCAGTGTTTATTTATACGGTCCATTGTGGTGAAGAGAGAGCTGAGCCGAAAAGCGAAGCTCTCGATTTACCAGTCGGTCTACATTCCTACCCTCACCTATGGCCATGAACTTTGGGTCATGACCGAAAGAACGAGATCCCGGATACAAGCGGCTGAAATGAGCTTCCTCTGTAGGGTGGCCGGGCACTCCCTTAGAGATAGGGTGAGGAGCTCGGCCATCCGGGAGGGGCTCGGAGTAGAGCCGCTGCTCCTCCACATCGAGAGGAGCCAGTTGAGGTGGCTCGGGCATCTATACCGGATGCCTCCTGGACGCCTTCCTCAGGAGGTGTTCCAGGCACGTCGCACCGGGAGGAGGCCCAGGGGACGGCCCAGGACACGCTGGAGGGACTATGTCTCTCGGCTGGCATGTGAACGCCTTGGGCTCGAGGAGGTGTCTGGGGAGAAGGATGTCTGGGTGTTTCTGCTGAGTGTGCTGCCCCCGCGACCCGGTCCCGGATAAGCGGAAGACGACGACGATGATTGTTTATTTATATAGTGCCAATTCACAACACATGTCGTCTCAAGGCACTTTACAAGGTCAATATCAATATAAATATCAAGAAGTAAATAATGAAAACAATAATGAAAACCAAAACCCAAACTAAGGATGGTGACAGATTTCCCATTTTCCTTACAAATCTCCTTCGAAATCATTTTGTTCTTTTAAGGTGCAAGTTTATTAATTTTCCTTCTAAACTGCTGAGTGTTAATAAATTGTAAATGTTGTTCAGCTGAAGAGCCTGTCCTCATTGGAAAAGTATTTAATGGTACTCTAAGCTTTTTATCAAAGAGATGTTGACAATATTTAAATTGATTTCATAATTACTCCACCCTGAAAAATAAATGGTTCAAGTAAATTATTGGAAGCTAAAAATTTTAATTATGTTCAGTCCCATGAAGTTACACTAGTGTGTTTGGGTTTGTTTGGCGATGATGATTATTTTACATTACTGAGTTCCTGATGTTGTGCGTTACAAAAATAGGATGCTATAGCATCTCAACTGCCATCCTCTGATTGCCCAATTAAAATTAAATTAAATCAAAATGAAAAAAAGGTTTCCTAAGTTAGATTAATTACAATGAATGCATTGAAGATTGTTTTAAATAACTATTCTTCTCACTGTGTGCAAAGTTTAGGAATGAAATTCAACTTTTTCCAACTGGCCAAACATCAGAGTTTGTTCATCATCTGCATGCTTCTATCAAGTGATATACAGTATGTGGGTGTGTGTTGCATGTTTGTGTTGCTTTGACTGCTTGTAGGCATGGGCCAGTTCCAACTGATGGATTTATGCCTAATGTAAAATGAGAAGGTGGTAAAATAACAACCATGGGCATTCTTATCTCCCAGTTGTTTTTCTACTTGTACTGCAAAACTAAATTGGCATTTGTCCCTGCTCTATCGCCTTAAGGGTGGCTGCAACCAATAAGCAGCCATTTATGATTTAACAGACCTCAGGCGCTCAGCCAAAGCATGTAGAACAGTTGTCAGCAGTTTTGTGTTTTGTTGAATATAGAATAATATTACCACCATTTACATTTTTAATATTTTTTATGTCTTGCATTTACATTTTAAAAGCTTATAGGGACTATTTTTGTGCCCCCGTGTACCTTTACTCCACATTGAATTAGATGAGGTAAAACTATTTAGTAAAATTTTGGCCTCAAAAAACCAAGCATTAACCATTAAATCCTCTCTGTGTTTAAGTGATGCCAGAGCATCACTTAAACACATCACTTTAATGTTTTTTTTTTTTTACGAAAGGTATATGTGGTGACCTTTCATATGCATTCAGTCCTTGAATAATATAAAACTTTATATGTATGTGCATATATGTTTTTCTGTATTTTCAACAATTTTGAATGTCATCTTAAGTTTTGCTGTCTCTGCTTCTGCGTAGCTTTCTTTACTGAAATTTGCAAATCAATTCAAAGTCTTACATAAACTGAGCTTCTGGTAATACATTTAATGTTGCTTTTGGAATTTCATCTTATACACAAACTAGAATGGGGAATTGAAGACCTAACTATTGGGTCTGTTTCTGTGATTTCATCATTCTGCAATGTGGGATTTCAATTGAGTCAGATTTGAATTTTAATTATATTTGTCTGTTATAAATGAATCTTGAGAATAAATTAGGAAACATTACACAGCAGTGTAGTATGTGATATGTAAATTACATAAATAGCAACAGAGCTCAGCTCTTCTGGCTTGGCAGTGCTGCTTCATAATAACTTATTTTGCCCAATGATGACTATGACAGACTCCCAGCACCTCCTGACCCTGAAGACAAAGAAATTAAGCAGAAAGCATATTTATTATTACTATTGAATATCACAATACATGAATGAGATGAGATGCAGTCAAACCTATTGTAACTTTATCTCTGTTATAGTAATTGAATTTGGATTACACTTAAATGTAACTATTTTTCTCATGTCTGAATTTTTTTGGCTTGTTTTTATGTAACTGTACATGAAGAGCTAAAGATATGAATTCAAAAATCAATTGTAGCATAAGTCCTACCTACTACATGTTCAAATTTCATAACAATAACAAACAAACTGACTATTCTGGAGAGGTTTTTCTGTGGGTATATCCTTGCGCTTTCCAAAGTGACTATTTGGGGTCCTTAAATTACCATTTTTGAAAACACCTCTATTTATGAACTTCAAAGGCCTGTTATTCCTGAATCCTTCAACATACAGCCTGGTAGCAAACTAGAAATCCAAAGGGTGGATAAAAATCCTCTCCTTCCAAGTTTTCCTCCGCCTTGTCAGCAAACAATGAGAGTCCAATTTGATCCGGTCCTCCTCTGAACATTGCTCCGCCTGCTCTAGGACACAGAAAAAGAAAACGCTGTTCACGCTGTGTTTTTCAAAGCAGGTGTCGAGTTTGGCACTCCTTCCTGTATATTTTTATGACAGGAATTTCATTTGCAATACACCCATACATCAGAATCAGCCTCAGAGCTGATAGGCAAGAGCTGTATGCCTGAGAGGTAGGTGGGGCATGTATCACCTGAGATGAAGTACGGTGCATATGACTGGATCTTAAGAGACTGAAGGTTGACGCAGTTGGTTGATATGTGTCAATCAAAAGAAGAGAAGATGGCTGCCATTTTGACTCAATCGCATTAAGAATTTGAATGTTGTTTTTTTTGTTAAATGGTGATGTTCTGAAGGCACATTCATGTACAGTACTTTCAGACCCTGCGTTGGCCACTGACCTGGAAGGAGTACAATAAATAGTAGTAATGATTCAATCACCAAATATATGTGTTGATAATTCTCCTGCCTTCTGATCTGTCTGATCAAGGAAAGCGTTTTGCTTCTTGGCCCCATGGCAGTCATGGTGGTGATAATAAGCACATAGAGATAATGAAACATATTCTTATGGAATAATGGTGGAGGCATTGAGCACCCTGAAAAAAGCCAGCTGATGATTTTTTAAATGTTAATCTTTGAAGAACCAGCAGGAGTCCACTCAACAGTAGAAAAAAAAGCAAGGAGCTGCCAGGAATCTGCAGCAGGATAATTAATTGTTGAGTCTTTGCAGTGGGCATGCATCTACTGAGACCCATTGCAGATATTATACAGCTGTTAAGTTTTTGAGCCAATTTAATGCTTTTTTCTTTTTTTTCATCCCCCTGCTCCCCCCTCCAACTCTATTATACAGCTTCTGTCAGCATATGTATGCCTGTTCTAGTGTGTATTTCTGTGTGTGTATTTAAGTCTACATATGTGCATTGTGTACACATGATGGAGGATGTGAAGCCCTTGAGTATTGGAGCCAGATGTTGCAAAAGGAATGTACAATCCTATTAACAAAGATCATTGGGGAGCACATTACATTTGCAGAAAACCTTTTTTGCTTATCTTAATGATATAATTGTGATGTTGTTTTTGGGCTTCAGTCTTATTTTAAAATTTCTGTGACCTTCATTGATCTTTGAGACTTCTGAATAATTGTCTATTGTACTATGCACAAATGTTCTGTAAACCTTTTCTGGAGCATGCATCTTGCATTTTGCTTCAACACATTTAGTATTCACCAGCTGTTAGGCATAAATTTAGCTTTTTAGTCTGATCAGGATTAAATATTTGCATTGCACTGACTTTATTGATACTAATAAAATTACTCCCTCCTTTTTTGTGAAAAGTAATTAATTTTCATAATGTTTGGATTTGAACTTTTTTACATCAAATAATGAGAAAAGTGAAATATGACCTCCGAAATGCATGCAGCATAGTGTCTGTATTACAATCACACCCTTCTGTTTGGTTGCTCCGAACAAAATATTTCCATTTTTATATTAGTAATTAACCCCAGCTGGGGCCTAAAGCTGCCCAAGTTAATGAAGTTGAGATTTCTGTGAAGGATTAATTAGAGCTCAGATGGGGATGGGGTGGGAGGGATGTTTGTGTACGGGGCAGGAAAAGGGGGATAAATAAACAATGTAATAAATGACGCAGTGCATGGTCTTTAATGCACAATTAAATTGGGATTGTCTTGGGATCAGTCAAAGCACACACAAGCTATTCTCTTAAGCTTACTTCATATATCATGCTTTCACTCTTAATGGTAAGAGTCAGCCCAAGCAAGCCCCTTGGTGATGCTTAAATGCTATGTATAAACACACAGACAGATTTTGTGACATCTCATTACCAACTGCCCAAATAAACCAGAGCTCATATTCGCTTGGGGGCTCAAACTGAAAGAAATATAGTATCCTGGCATAATAATTCAATGTCAAAAGATCATGGAATACCAAAGATGGGGTTTTGCACAGTTTCTTTTTACACAAAGATGCTTCATGGCACCACTTACTGGGATTGGACCATTAAGGTCAAATTACTTATTCCATATTAAACATATGTTATTTGTCATTTAATTTGTTTGATTTGTTTTGCTGTGAATGGTGACAATTCCTGAAATTAGTGCTTGTTTTTTCATCATTAATGCTTGGATCATTTTAATTTATTGAAAAATGATTACCTTAAAATTATCCTTTTCTTTTAGTACAGATGTGAGATCAGATTTTGTGCCTAGGCACCATAAAGTTGGTGCTCTTTAAGTTGATATTGTTTGAGTAATGTATATTTTTGCTAAGCCCTTCTTCCATTTAACCTGAGGTCTAAACTACAACACAGCTTAGAAAAGGAAAGGACCTAACTTTGGCAATCTCTGTGTTTGACAGTAAATCTTAAATTAGATTAAGTCAGTTCAGTCATTTCTTCTCATTGTTGGTTTAGTTAAGTTTTAGTTTGAAAATAAAATACCTAATTTGTGCACACAGTCTTGCCTGATAAAGCTTATTCTGATTTTAGTTAACTAATTTTTACTACACTTTATTTAACTAAATTTACTTTTAATGAATATAAAGTTATATAAACATTTATCCAAGGGTAGAACTGAATTAAAGCTACATTTTGCAATTCATAAACAGGTTTGTTCTTAGAACCGTTTTCTGTGTTGCTTTCTTATTGAAGTTTGAAAAAGTTAATCAAAAACTACAAACAGGGAGTGTACTGGATATACATATAAAATCTCACAGACTATTTTTACAACTCAGCTGATGTTTCCAAACAAATAACAATAGATCTGATTATTTGAAATTATCCTCCTACAACATCTTTGTCTTCTTTTTATTATACAAAAATGATATTTTTGACATAGTTTTAGTCTTTTAGTTTTAATTTATCTTGCTTCCTTGGAAAAAAGGTTATTGATGAAAACTACAAGGAAAATGTTTTTTTTTTTTTTTTTTTTAAATTAACACTGATCAAACTTCACATTCAGTTTGTTGTATTTCATTTTACTTTGTTATATCACACTTTATGTGGAACAAGTTTCATTCGGAGGCATTAATCCTTTTTTTTTAATTAATTTTGTAGCTGCCTAATTCTATTAGTTTCATTAAATTAGCTTAATATCCCAAGGTGCTTATTGAGTGATTGTATTTTTTTAAGTCAGTACTGTCTATTGAGCCATTTAATTTTGGTTTTCCATTTAGCTTCATTTTAATATTTTCTCCTTTTTCTCCACAAAATAAGAAAGATTTGTAGTAACATATTGTCCAAAATGTAGTGTAACAATTATTTTGTGTGTTGATTGTAATTACTGAGGTCACTGTATAGTAAAATAATTTGCCTTCAATGAATACCATTAGATTAAGTTTCTTGGCAGTCCAGTACGCATGTTTTAGAGTCGAAATTCCATTGACAGGCATTGGGAATTTTATTGCATAACTGATTTACTGACTTACCCATCAAAACCTGTCTTTAGTGGGTTGAAGAAAACATAAAGTGGTAAAAAAAAGAACTAAATAATGGAACATTGTACCATTGTCATTTATCTTTTGAGCTAAACTTCACATCCTTCCTAGTTGCTGCCGAGATGGATATGTGCTTGCTAGTTGTCAGCATCGTTGATGTGACTTATTCGTCTGGCGTTATCACTTCTTTGACCCACCAGACATTTTGCTTCTGCCTGACAGAGTTAACAAGAGGATGGTATATTTCAACTTTTTTGTGCAGCTCTTTGGAGTATTAGACTGTCAAATGTTCAGTAATCAGCCCATTCTCTGTTAATGCGTTAACTTTTATGCTACAGTCAATGTTAAGCTTTTTTTTTTAAGTTAAGGATGATTCTGTTAAAATGTAAAACACATATGTCTGGCTAAGCTGAAAATATTTTATAACATCAGAGTTATAACCATATCAGGAATTTCTTGGTGCCACAGCAGAAACAGTAAGATCCTAAGATGCCGTAAAACTCAGTGAAAGACTTCACGTCTGGCAGTCTGTGTGAGCTGAGGCACAGCAGACTGCCAAAACTATGCTGGATAACATGCTCATTTGTCCATATTTTTTTTCAGTTCCCATAGGACATTCTCTCCTTCTGTTGCCTTATCCCAATATTTCTGAGGGGATCTTTTCACAAGAGATCTCTATCAGAGCAAAATCTGTCTTCAGCAGTTCACTTGGCAAGGCTTCACTCAAGAAAAACGAGACAGAGCTTGCTATGAAGTTGAGTAGCCTCAAACTCTGCACTATATAGACAACACAGTTAATAATACATTTAGCCTGATTTTTTTAATGTCCTTTTCTGGCATGAAAACAAAAAACAAATCACAGCTTCAGGTTAGTTGCTGACTATGCTCTGAAGTAGCTTCTAACCACTACACGTGTAACAGGGTGCTGTCCACTTTATACACAGCTTTTCCAGCCAGCAGTTTCCATGCTACACCAGGGTTGGTTCTAGAGCCAGTCCTTAAACAGTTCTTAAAAAAAAACATTGCGTTTTCTCACAACCTAAGGGCTACAAGAGAGCCACATCACTCATCACACAAAAATGTTTCTTTTAGGAAATGTTTGTCACTCCGTCTGTTGTTTTCTGAATATATAAAGAGCATTTAAGTGCAGGGAATGAGATTAACTACACGTTTGTTGATAATTCCTGCAAACACGTGTCTTATTGTCACCAGTTTATTTTATGAAGGTTGTGTTAAACAACAATAATGGTTTGCAAATTTGTTTTGTTTGTTTATTTTTCACCATGCTGATTGGCATGGTAAAAATCTAACTAATACTTATAAATGACACTAAGATATGAGTTACACACAAGATTTCAAGTAGGATTTGCAAGCACCTTCTGTTGAATAGAAAAACTGTTGTGATATACAGACAAACACACACAATGCAGGAAGGAATATTCAGGGAAAAAAACAACAGAGATGGGAGACAATGAGCTCATCCTATTTCATTGCTAAATTAACTTCTTAATAATGTTGATCAGTGTTTTCATTGTTGTTGTTTTAAATTAAACAGACTAAATGAAAACAAACTCAGAAGTTAATGGGTTAGGAGTAAGCCTGCCCACAGCTCTTGATGAATGCTATTCTTTGCTCTGGCCAAGCCAACTCAGTACTTTCAGCTGTGAAAACAAAAATAATTGGTTGTAAGCAAGCACTGCGTCTGTTTTGCACTGAAAAACCTTCATAAACTTACCGTCTAATTTCCCACTAGCAACTGCAAACTTACCAGTTGGATCAAATTAGGAATTTAAATGGAAATGTTTAGAAATAAATTAGATTTTGTGTACAAACTTAACAAACATCTCACAGTGTATAACTAAATAATGTTATTGCAAATTATGTTATAAGAAAAGAGACGTAAACATCCAAAGTCAGGAAAAAAAATAAATGTAATGTGAAAAAACAGAATTATAAAAGTGATGCATTGTCAGGAAAAAGTATTTAACATTTATGAATCATGCCCAAACAGATTCAGATCACTGATTTTTTTATTTAAATTGTCACAAGTATATATACATGAACGAATAGTTGATTTATCTGGTTAAAGTGGTAATAAATCACAGCTAAGCATATTTAGACTACAGATATAGATTGTTGCTTTGATCAAAGCTGCCCTGAAGCTTTTCCGCTGCTTCTTCTGAGCTGCACTGCAAAGCAAGTCAATGGCATGCTTCCTTTTGGATGTCAGTGTTATGGACTTCCTCTAGTTATGGGATATGTATTATTCATTAGAAGTCCTCTCCTCTGGGTAAAGAATGTAGAATATTTGAGTTCAGGGAATGAATTGATCAATGTATCCAGCAGCTAAGCACACAAAGACATTTCAACTTTGGATGTTTGTGCACCGGGGTTGTAATAGACAAGAAAATTATCTGATTAAGTCATCTTCTGGAATCTTATAATATTTAATAAGGATAACTAATAATTTAGAGTGCGTTATTTTAAGTCAGGATTCTCTTCTTTGAGCAACCTGACTCATATTTGATAATCATGGTGTGCAATGGTGTATTACATTTAAATTAAGAATCATTACCTGAACTACAAGGTCTATGAAAACTACTTAAACTACTTTATTTACTATAAAATTACTGTTTTGGATTTTTTTAGACTCAGAAAGATGTATTGTGACAGCACTAAAGACAAAAAAAGATCTGCTGCTAAAATTGATTCTTTATTAAAAAAATTATGATCTGAATGGTATTTATTTCTATAAGATCCCAATGTACTGTGAGAGCTAATCAATTGGTGCCAAGAGAAGGCCACGGCCTTTATTCTATTCATTTTAAAATATTATCGAGGAAAAGGACATGGATTGCATTTTATCAGACCCCAAGGCCAGATTAATTGCCGATCCTTCCTCCGTTTGCTTTGTGGAAAACAAAATGACTATTTTTTCCTCCTCATTCTAATAAATTCTCCCCCCTGAACAGATAATGAACTTTTCCATCTGTTTCTGTCTGATTAACACATGATCAATGCATATTAAAATCAATGTGTATTTGTCCATCAAAATCAAAGCACGCAAAATTCAAACAGGATATTTAAACCTAGTCTCATTTTGTTTTGCAAACTGTTTCTAAGTGCAAATTCCATGTAAAACCACTAAAGATTAAATAAATAAGAAGGCTGGACATCTTCTTGCTCAAACAGCAAAAATTGGTTGGGGGGCAGCTTATTCAAAAACAGCATTCAACTGGAGAACTGGAGAGATGCATTGAGAGTATTTTTAATGTCTTTTCCATGAACCCTGTGGTGGTTCTCTGCAACCTAACGTGCATAACCATAACTAAAAAAGCCTCTGAATATTTAAAAGATGTAAAACGTAGTAGGTATTACAAAAAATAAGTCTTGCACTGAAGAAAAGTTGAAAACCCTGGAAAAGCAAAACAATGACCTAACACTTTAAATATTCAATTTTGATTTTAACTACTGCTGGTTTTGTTATGTGAATTGGAAATTAGTCTCTTTTGGAAGTGTATTTAATTTTGCCTACCAAATTATGAGAGACTCAAAGAGAATATTTTTGTCAGAGTTTTAAAAGTTCCACCTGAAAAAGCAAGCAACCCTCAAAGCATCTCTGTCAGGCCACAAAGATTGCAACAAGCTCACACAAATGAAAATAAATCATAAATAAATGAAAAGGATGAAAAAGCTCAGTGACAGAGAATAAAACAGACAAAAGAAACAGAGACCTACAAACATCTATACAGAAAACTGCAAGATTTACATTCAGGGTTTCTTTTTTCACTACACACCAACGAGCTGCAGGAAAACATTCATTCCAACACTTTCTAGAATTGCGCCGCTCAAGGTGGCAGAAGGTTGGAGTAGCTCTGTTACTTTTGATTCTGATTTATTCTCTTTCGGGAACTCTTCCTCTTGTGGTGGATACAGTTGATTTGTTTTTTGGACGACTGCCCACTCCGGTGTCAGATGCTGTGCAGCTTGGAGGATTTTCCTAATACTTTTCTACTTTTGGACATTTGTTATGATGTTGTTTCTTACAGCCGGGAGCAGCTGATTAATATCTCAAAACCCCAAATAATACTTCAACTACAACCCCAAATCCTTGATGAGTTGAAAAGGAGAAGCCATGGATGCAGAGCAGGAGCAAAGAGAAGAAAGAGAAGGAGGAAGTTCAAACCATCTCTTCCGTCGATTATGATGGGCAATGTGAGATCGTTGGGAAACAAGTTGGATGAACTCCAAGCCCTACAAAGGACACCAGCCAGAGTACTGGGAATGCAGTATTATGTGTTTTACTGAGACATGGCTGCAGGATCATATCCCAGACTCCAGCGTCTCTCTGCCGGGCTTTTTAACCATACGAGCAGACAGATATTTAAAAAAGACAGAGTGGCAAATGTAAAGGAGGTGGACTGGCAGTACTTGTGAATAACAGATGGTGTAATCCAGGACATGTAACTGTGAAGTGTCATCTCTGCAGTCCAGATATTGAACTGTTGGCAGTACGTTTTCGTCCATTTTATTTACCCAGAGAGTTCACCAGTGTTATTTTGGCAACAGTATACGTTCCACCTTCTGCCGTTGCCAACACTGCATGTGATGCCATCAGCTCAGTTGTTGCTAAGCTACAGACACAAAACCCCAATGCTTTTGTGGCAATTTCTGGTGATTTTAACCATGCTTCACTCTCTGCTACACTTTCAACATTTCAACAGTTTGTCAGCTGCTCTACCACAGAAAACAAAACATTGGATTTGTTTTATGCAAATGTCAAGGACTCATACATCTCTACAGCAAGACCTCCTCTAGGCAAATCAGATCACAGTCTTGTTTTTCTCTGCTCGAAATATAAGCCCCTTGTTCAGAGGCAACCTGTAATAAAGAGGACTGTGAGAAAATGATCACATGAAGCTGAAGAAGCTCTCCAAGGTTGCTTTGAGGCTACAGACTGGGACGCACTGTGCCAGCCACATGGAGAGGACATCAATGCCATGACTGAGTATGTAACCGACTATATAAACTTATGTATGGATAACATCATCCCCACCAGAACCGTGAGATGCTTCCCCAATAACAAACCCTGGATCACCAGTGACCCGAAGGACCTGCTTAACAAGAAAAAAGAGCCTTCAGAGAGGGAGACAGAGAATTATTGAGGACTATACAGAAGCAACTTAAAGTCAAGATAAGAGACAGCAAGGAGGTGTACAAGAGGAAGCTGGAGAGTAAGCTCCGGCAAAACAATATCAGAGATGTGTGGTCAGTGATGAAGAAGATCACAGGCTTCAAGCAGAAGGATGATCAGACCGATGGAGGTCTGGACAGAACCAATGAACTGAACACATTCTTCAATAGGTTCAGTTCAGAAACAAGCTCAGCATCCTCCTCTCCTGCTCACAGCCAAACAGACATTCCACCCTCCTTTGACCCACAGGACCCACAGCTGTCCAGTAACACCTCAAATGTTTTATCTTCCACCTCAGCTCTAGACCCTTCTGCTTTTACATGTTTGCCTTCAACCATATGAGAAGATGCTGATGCTCCCTTTGCTTCCCCCTTCCACCTGTGTGTCTCAAGAAGTCAGGTGAAGATGCAATTGGAGAGACTGAATCGGAATAAGGCTGCTGGTCCAGATCATGTCAGCCCTAGAGTCCTGAAGAGCTGTGCAGAGCAGCTCTGTGGGATTCTGCAGCACCTCTTCAACCTTAGCCTGGCCCAGGAGAAGGTTCCGGTGTTGTGGAAGACCTCCTGTCTTGTTCCGGTACCAAAGAAAACTCACCCATCAGTCCTCAATGACTATAGACCTGTTGCCCTGACATCCCACACCATGAAGGTCCTAGAGAGACTCCTGTTGGCCCACCTGAGTAAGCAAACAAACTATCAGGACCCCCTTCAGTTTGCTTATCGCTATGGAGTTGGTGTTGAAGATGCCATCATACACCTGCTTCAACAAACCCACTGTCATCTGGACAAAGCCACCAGCACTGTGAGGATCATGTTCTTTGATTTCTCCAGTGCATTTCACACAATTCAACCTGATTTGCTCTGTCAGAAACTCCAGAAGACTCGGGTGGAGGCCTCAACAATCTCCTGGGTCAAAGACTACCTGACAAACAGACCACAGTTTGTGAGACTGAAGGGTTGTGTGTCTAACCAGGTAGTCAGCAGCACAGCAGCACCAAAGGGGACTGTACTCTCACCATTCCTTTTCACTCTGTACACCTCAGACTTCCAGTACAATACAGACTCCTGTGACCTGCAGAAATACTGTGACCTGCAGTTGTGGGGTGGATCAGAGATGGACAAGAAGATGAGTACAGGAAGGTGGTGGACCGCTTTGTGGCATGGTGTGGAAACAATCATCTCATCTTGAACGTGACTAAAACAAAGGAGATGATTGTAGATTTTAAGAGAAACAGGAATAAGTCAAAAACTATTTCCATCATGGGAGAAGAGGTGGGGGTGGTGCAGGAGTATAAATACCTCGGTGTTCATCTGGACAACAGACTGGAGTGGAGATGCAACTGTGAAGCCATCTACAAGAAGGGACAGAGCAGACTGTACTTCTTGAGGAAGCTTAGGTCCTTTGGTGTTTGCAGCAAGATGTTGCATATCTTCTATAAGTCTGTTGTGGAAAGTGTGATCTCTTCTGCCATCATCTGCTGGGGTTGCAGCATCAGAGCCAGGGACTTAAAAAAGCTCAACAAGCTGATAAAGAAGGCTGGCTCTGTTCTGGGGACTCCTCTAGAACCTCTGGAGATCATGGTGCAAAAAAGGATTCTTCATAAAATGAAGAACATTATGGAGAACCCTGAGCATCCTCGCCATGAGACTGTCCTACAACAACAGAGAGTCTTCAGTCAGAGGCTTCTTCCGATGTGCTGTAAGACGGAGCGCTACAGGAGATCCTTCCTGCCCACACCCATCAGCATCTACAACGACTCTTTGAAGAAACCTTCATAATATGAGCTACAACAACATTTAATTTCCCATTGAAATTAATAAAGTACTTTTGAATTGAATTGAATTTGAATTAATGTAAACTCTTGTTTTCCAACACTTACATTGTTAAGTGCAACCATATGGGACTGATCATTTTATCCTTTTAATATTCTGTATTGTTGAAGTTATGGAGTTTTGACAAAAATTCAATCTGGAAAACTCACCCCCTCATCTGCTCTGTCCAATGACTCCACCATGCATCCCGGCTCCAACCAATCAGCATCGAATCTGCATTTCCTCTTCAGCCAATCACCGTCCAAGGCTCTGCTTTAAAGACCTTCACTCACGGACTTCCGCACTGTTCAAGCTGAGCTTCGACCCTCCTCCTCCCCATCTCCACCACCTGGCTTCCTAGCTTCTTCTGATTCCACTATCTCCTCAGGCCTCCACTCCGCCACCAGTCGGATCCCAATGGGAAAAGACATCTCTAATTCTAATCCTAAATTTTTCATTCAAGCTCATGTCATTCTCAGCGTTCCTGTCTTCCTCCGGGGTCCGAGCGCCAAAGAAATAAATATATGTAAATAAACTTCTCTAATCGCCACCTATGTGTCTTCTCATTGTGAGTCTTACAGGATTAAAATGGTTTTGCGTATGTACAACTGTTGGGTAAAAAATTGAGAATAATTCTTAGTGGGCCATTACCTGGAGCATAACTCTATATATAAATATATTAACACAGCTACATCTAACATGTTTTTTCTTGTGCTCAATGGCACCTCTCCAGATATAATTTTCAAAGTAGTCTTTCAACAAAGGTTTTCACTTGGTGTACCCATCATGTTTTGTGAATAAGGAAAAACCCATTAGGTGAAAAGTGAGAAAAGGTGTTTTAAGTTTGTTTGTTTTAATTATTATTTGTGGTATGGCCTAATGTTTTTCGAACCTAAAACTAGAATATATTCCTCACCTTAAACAAGATGTTTAAAATACTTTTTTTTTACTCCCACAACTTAACCACTCCACTTTTTCAAATCCTTACTAAAAGGGAGGTAAATCTTACATACAAGTTTTGGGGGAAGAAAAATGAAGAAACTTTGCAAACAATTTTTTCCAAAAAACAAAAATCTACCCATGCATACAATGAAATCCTCAAAAACCTTATAAAGCCATTGTTTCAAAGACTGCATTCATTATTTTATTCTTTTTAGTAAAGTCAAAATATTTCTTTCCAAAAATCCTCATGTTTTTTTCTGCAGCTTCATTTTCTTTTTCTCAAAAAGGAGCAAAACACCCACAAAATGCAAGCTGTCCCTTCCTGCTAAAGTACAGAAAAGGAAGAGGTTACACTGATGCATGAAAACAGGAGCATGTCATTAACATGAAGCCTGTGGATTTTGCATTAATGTTGCAAACTAGTTTTACTGAATTTGTTTTTAGCTTTTAGTCAAAAGACTAGGAGCACAACAGCTGATAATGACATGGATGCCAGAGGAATATGAAACAAGCCAACACCATGGAGGATAATTAGCTAATTTGTTTGTCTGCCATGAAAATTACAAATAAAGCATGCTACCCTGTCACTACCTAGGCCATTGGAGTTTCTTTAGAGATACAACATCATTTACTTTCACTGTTTTGTTCATTCTGCATCATTCTTTAATAATAGATTGGTATGCTGAGGTATTCTCTTCGAAGATGTTATAAATGATTAGAGTCTCTTCATGGCAGTCTGTGTGAGCCTGGAGGGTTGCATCTGTGAACAGGCAGTGTAAAGACACTCACACTTTACATCTGCTTAGCTTTGTTGCTGATGGTATGGTAGAACACCCTTAGGAATAACAAATGGTTTAATGTCTGATTGAGCTGGCTGCCTGCAAAGTGTAAAAACAAGGATAGATGAAGTTCTTTAAAGGTGCAAAGAAGCTTCATGGCAAGTGTAGAGCAATATACCCACCCACATTTCCTTGGGTGAGTGTGCTCGCACTTTAAGGTGAAACAGCAGAGTTACTTTAGGTCCAGAGCTTCAAGGGGGGATATTAAGAGTAGCCTCGACATCCACCATTACTGCCCACTCACTGGATCTTAGTTCATTTTATGATAATTTAAGCAACAGCAGGAGGTCTGGTGACCCATTTGTGATAGTGAAACCCAGATCTTTCTTTCAGAGACAGAAAGGAGGGGGAGACATGCTGAGATGAAGTGGTGTTAGATTAAGGGTATTTTTTTTTAAATGTTCTCCCTCTACACAATAGCTGTATAAACACAACAACAATCTGCCTGCTATGCAAAATGTGTCGGTGAGTGTGAGAGGGAGAAACAGAAAGATTGTCTATGTTTGCAAATTTACACGATCCAAGACCTACGGTTTTTTCAAATGCATCTTTCAGCATAAAAATTAAGACATACTTTGCTTTTCTTTGTCAGTACGCTTAGTAAGATACAAGAACACTCTTGGAAGGATGTCATACATTTTATTGGTCTCGTTTTTCAATAATCTGAGAACATCCTTTATTCACATTTTTGTAATCTATTTATTTATTTACTTTTATTTTTCATATGATTGTCAAAACTTTAGGTTTTGTTACATTTACAGACCCATCCAGTAAATTAGAATACTATTGAAAAGTTCATTTATTTCAGTAACTTAGCTCATTAAGTGAAACACAATATATAGAATATGTTTGTATTTGTTTAATTTCTTTCTTTTTTTTTTTCAAATGAAAACTGCAGTGTCAAAAGAGCTTCCAACAAAACACTCAGTGTAAACACTTCTAAAAAATGTACCTCAACAGGTAATTGCTCATCTTTAGTGGAATATATTGTAAATTGTGATAAAATGATTTTATACAGTGTGTAAAAGACAAATTACCTTATTTTGTTAATGTCAGACGTTAAAAAATACTAAACTTTTACTGTTTAGGTCAGTTAGGATAATCCTAATTGATCATATTTTCTAAATGATAGAATAATGAGTAAGAGCCCTTTTGAGATATTTTTTCACTTTCTTCAAATTAGGAAGTTTACTATGATTTTCTACGGGATTTCATGGAGCCACTCAGAAACAATGACTTTGTCTAACAGTCCTTTTTGAGATGGTGTTCTCAGGTTTGCAAGCTTCCCTTTTATATGTACACCTGTCTTTATTAGGCCTGTGTTACTTGAATTGGTGTATGATCCCTCTCTATCCATGGCTCTATGATAGACAAATATTACGCTTTCCCTTGTGTTGGAATTTTCCATCCTGTGCCACCTGAGTGGAGACTTGCACCCTGCTTCTCCTGTGGTTCTTTACTATAGATCTCAAAGACTTTTCTGCAAAGAGGGATTTTTTATTCACATCCCTGTTTGGGCACACTGGATTAGGGTATTTGAGACCTGTTTACCTCTAGAGTGTGTTTCCAGACGCCCTGGACTTTGTACCTTTTCTTTCCTCGATGAATCAGTGCAACATCGGACTACACATCTCTCATTGAACTGTGCCTGGAGGGTTATTCTTTTATCATCCGGCCTCAGATACTGAGTCAAGCAGGAGGCCTCGTCACAGTGTTTTCAAGCCAGTTCTCAAGCCATTCATCCAAAATTGGTTACTTCTCATCATTTGAGCTCCTGCTCTTAATAGTTGGAAAAAAAGTCAGTTTTACGGCACTGTGGTGCACCACCAATCTGACTCAGACAAAGCATTTTTACAGGACCTTAGTTACTTTTTGTCTTGCAACCTGAAACTATCAAGATTGGTTATTAATAGTGATTTTAATATTTCTATCAATGATGACGACAAGGAGTGTATTATGCCAGACATTTCATCAACCATAGAAAGTCTTAGTTTTACTCAGCATGTATCTGACCCCACTTACAGCAAAGGGTACACTCTGTTCCTTTTTTTTTTTACTTTGGGCTTGAACACTGATTTTATCTGCTTTGAGCATAAAATAATTTCTGCTGAACATATCTTAACCATTTTCTGCCTCTTTATTCACTTATACAGGTGGGTAATAGTTCCTCTAAAATACATTAATGTATGCTAAAACAGGGACTAAATTGTGGGGGTTCCCTGGTGAAAAGTCTTATAGTGAGAGTTGAATAGTTTCTAGAAATGTAATGATTTAGATGTTTTGCTGTTAGTCATGATGCTAGTTCACGAGTTCATTGTAGTTCTATCGTAATGCATATGGTTTAATGAACACGTTAACAGGACATGTGAGAGGGTTGTGAGTTGTTTTGTTGTCTTAATGAAGCTGAACAAACACAAAGAAGAATATCTTCTTAATGTGGAATGTGGTCTTATTTTTATGGTATATGAAAAGCAAATCACATGTAGATCTGTAAATCTGTAACAGTGAATAAGGTGACCTACTAGAATTTAGTAGTTAACCAGTAGCTAGTCACCGTAAAGATGCATCTTATTTTTGTTAATATAATAAAGCAGTTGAACTAACTGGAACATTATAGTAACCAAATAACAGCATTGTCAAGATCTCTGTTATTTTATGCGCTATTTGCAAGTTAAACGATATGCATTTTATTTCATGATGGTTCAGTTTACATATGTATACGTTAATGACATTTTGTCAAGGAATGTGATGTCTTGAAAGTTGCTAAATAAATAAAGTTTTACTTTACTTCACTTTTTCCCCCAAATAGCCAAACACTTTAACAATCCAGTTTTTGTATTTTCCTCAGAAAACATCTCCAAAAATATTTTGTCTCAGAGTGCATTTGAAAACTTTAATCTATTTTTTTATGATACTTGCAGAGTAATGGCTTCCTTTCTGAGTGTCCTTTCAGCCCATGTCGGTAAAGGACCTGTTTCACTGTGAATAATGACAATTTTACCAGCATCTTCACAAGATCATTTGCTTTTGTCTTGGACTTGATACACAAATTTCACCCCACATACGTTCTTTTTTAGAACATAGAACCCATCTCTTTCTTGAACAGTGTGACATTCCCATGCTTTTTATACTTGCATATAATTGTCTGAACAGATAAAGGGGTCCCTTTGGGCATATAGAAAATGTACCCATAGATGAATTAGACTTATGATGGTCTAAAGCTCTCTTCTTGCTATTCTAACTGATTTCCTTTGATTTTTCCATTTTCTCACCTAAGAAAGCTATTGTTTGAGGTGTGCCTTAAAATATCAATTGGTGTGTCTATTCAAATCAAATGTTGTGAATGAACCTTTCAGACCTCAGAACTTTTTATAATCTTACAAACACATAACATAATCTAATGGCTTTTGAAAAAAATCAAAGGGACAGTAAACTAAGTACATGTAAACCTTTGAGTTTGAAGTATATCTTTTTATTATCTATTGTTCTGGTTTGTCGACCTGGAAAGACTCACAAAGAGACGACAGGGATGCAATTAGAAAAGTTTATTAGTGAATGTTTATTTCTTTGGCGCTCGGACCCCAATGGAAGACGTGAATGCTGAGAATGACATGCGCTTGAATGAACATCTTAGGGTTAGATTTAGAGATGTCTTCCCCCTTGAGATCCGATCCTGGTGGTGGAGTGGAGGCCTGAGGAGATTTGGAAGGAGTTTGAAGGCCAAATGATGGAGATGGGGTGGAGGAGGGTCAAAGTTCAGCTGCAGAACGGAGGGATCCATGGATGAAGATCTTTTAAAGCGGAGCCTTGAAGGATGATTGGCCGGGGAGAAATGCAGAATTGACACTGATTGGTGGAGCAGAGCCGCATTGAGGAGTAATTAGACGAAGCTGGAGATGATGGTGAGTCTTCCATATTGAATTTTTGTTTAAACTCCATTTAGCAAATAGCTTTATTTTGCCTTTACATTAAATGCTCACTGCATATCTAAGTGAGGAGTTTTGACTTTATATGACATTGTTTTTTCACATTTGTCTCATATGTTTCAATCTGTAAATGAGGCACCACTCAAGTGATTCTTAATTCTTATGACTAAATGGACTGTGTATGCTACAGAGGAACAGCAGACTTTTCCACACATGGGGAAGCTCTTCTATTCAAAATTGAAGCAGTGCAGATTGTTGGACAAAGACAGTTTCTGATATCCCAGTCTATTGGATGATGCCAAGTAGCACTGACCAGCTTCAAGCAGAGGGAAGATCATCAGTGAAAAATCTCAGGGGTAGAAGCTTATGCCAGTGGAACAACTGAGTCAGAGGCTCACACTTTTAGTCATCAGATTATCTATATTCTTTGAGATTATTTGTCTCTCTTCAAACCACAATTATTTTTACTAATTTTGCCTACTTACTTTTACAGTAATGACAACAGAAAGAATAACAGGACTATGGCTACTACGGTGGTAAAACTAGCTAAGTCAAATGTGCAGAGTGTGTGCAGCCAAATAGAAAGAACTGTCACAAACATGGAATAAACCACAAAGTTAAAGTAAGGCAGCATCTCATGGAAACATGAGAGTGGAGCTGCTTCATATAAAAGCAACTTTTGTATTCGACTCTTGGGAAGTTAAAAATTACGTGAGCACACAGGTAAAGCCAAGCAGAAAGATAATTTTTTTTGTGAATTTTCAGTAAAAGAAACAGAAACGTTATTATTATCTGTACATTGCAGACTCAGATCGTATGTGATCTTTTAGCTACCATGTTCGTCAAAACCTGGCCTATAATGTTTGTGTTGGCTTATTACTGACATTTCTTAAAAAGTTTAAAATATTTACCTTGACTTGCTGTTTTAGGCAATAGCCTTATGTCTGTATTTAGATAAATAAAGTGTGCAGTTCATGTGCGGGTCAGAAAAATAACAGTTTAATATACTGTAGCAGTCAAGGGATTGTTTACAGGCTTTTCAATCAAAAGCAAGTCCTTATTTTTGGGAGTAGCAGACCTTTTGCTGTTGTCACAGTTTGGTAGAGTAGGCACCAAGTACAGGTCCTTCTCAAAATATTAGCATATTGTGAAAAAGTTAATTATTTTCCATAATGTCATGATGAAAATTTAACATTCGTATATTTTAGATTCATTGCATACTAACTGAAATATTTCAGGTCTTTTATTGTCTTAATACGGATTATTGTGGCATACAGCTCATGAAAATCCAAAATTCCTATCTCACAAAATTAGCATATTTCATCCGACCAATAAAAGAAAAGTGTTTTTAATGCAAAAAACATCAACCTTCAAATAATCATGTACAGTTATGCACTCAATACTTGGTCGGGAATCTTTTGGCAGAAATGACTGCTTCAATGTGGCGTGGCATGGAGGCAATCAGCCTGTGGCACTGCTGAGGTCTTATGGAGGCCCAGGATGCTTCGATAGCGGCCTTTAGCTCATCCAGAGTGTTGGGTCTTTAGTCTCTCAACGTTCTCTTCACAATATCCCACAGATTCTCTATGGGGTTCAGGTCAGGAGAGTTGGCAGGCCAATTGAGCACAGTGATACCATGGTCAGTAAACCATTTACCAGTGGTTTTGGCACTGTGAGCAGGTGCCAGGTCGTGCTGAAAAATGAAATCTTCATCTCATAAAGCTTTTCAACAGATGGAAGCATGAAGTGCTCCAAAATCTCCTGATAGCTAGCTGCATTGACCCTGCCCTTGATAAAACACAGTGGACCAACACCAGCAGCTGACACGGCACCCCAGATCATCACTGACTGTGGGTACTTGACACTGGACTTCTGGCATTTTGGCATTCCTTCTCCCCAGTCTTCCTCCAGACTCTGGCACCTTGATTTCCGAATGACATGCAGAATTTGCTTTCATCCGAAAAAAGTACTTTGGACCACTGAGCAACAGTCCAGTGCTGCTTCTCTGTAGTCCAGGTCAGGCGCTTCTGCCGCTGTTTCTGATTCAAAAGTGGCTTGACCTGGGGAATGCGGCACCTGTAGCCAATTTCCTGCACACGCCTGTGCACGGTGGCTCTGGATGTTTCTACTCCAGACTCAGTCCACTGCTTCCGCAAGTCCCCCAAGGTCTGGAATCGGCCCTTCTCCACAATCTTCCTCAGGGTCCGGTCACCTCTTCTTGTTGTGCAGCGTTTTCTGCCACACTTTTTCCTTCCCACAGAGTTCCCACTGAGGTGCCTTGATACAGCACTCTGGGAACAGCCTATTCGTTCAGAAATTTCTTTCTGTGTCTTACCCTCTTGCTTGAGGTTGTCAATAGTGGCCTTCTGGACAGCAGTCAGGTCGGCAGTCTTACCCATGATTGGGGTTTTGAGTGATGAACCAGGCTGGGAGTTTTAAAGGCCTCAGGAATCTTTTGCAGGTGTTTAGAGTTAACTCGTTGATTCAGATGATTTGGTTCATAGCTCGTTTAGAGACCCTTTTAATGATATGCTAATTCTGTGAGATAGGAATTTTGGGTTTTCATGAGTTGTATGCCAAAATCATCCGTATTAAGACAATAAAAGACCTGAAATATTTCAGTTAGTGTGCAATGAATCTAAAATATATGAATGTTAAATTTTAATCATTACATTATGGAAAATAATGAACTTTATCACAATATGCTAATATTTTGAGAAGGACCTGTACACCATGCTGTAGTCATATCCTCTGGGAGCGTGACGTGATGTACGTAATCTTAAAAATCTTTTGCACACGAAAGCTTTCACTTGTGAATCTAAGGGTTTCCCCTCTGCACACTTTTGCCCAAAACTGATGTCAAATTAATGGTTCAAATGTATCTTTAACTGTTTAAAACCACAAAATAGGGTGTGCAAATAAACTGTTTAATTCCTGTGTCAGTGACTAAAGAATGGTGGCTAAACTCTTTCACGTTACCATCATCATTGTGTTATGAAGCCCAGAATATTCTCATTGAGCTGGAAAGTAAAGGAAAACCAGCCCCTTATCAGGAAAAAAGCCAGTAAGCTTCATACTGAAGGAATGGCTTCACGCTGTTTACCGCGTACTGCCCTGTAGTGTGAATTTATTCACAATTTCCAATACATATGCATGTGCAAAATAATATAACAAATACAATAGTTCCTTAACTTTGACTGAGGAAAAGGTCAACAAAGAGCATTCAAAAGGAACTTAGTTGTGCAAACAGGTGTAAATGCTTTAGCATTTGAAACTTTAAATGATGTAGTTGGGTCTTGAGATATATGGTTTAAGGATAAGGCTGTGATATTCCTAAGCTTTCTAATTTGCTTCTTAGACCACAACTGCACCAGTTTTAAATGGACATCCACATATGCCAGAAGAACTGGGATAGTACTGCTAATTAAGAGCTTCAATGTTAAGATGACTTTAGTTAATTCCATAAAAAAAACTCTGGGTGATTACACTGACTTTGTTGTACAGACCCTAGGCACTGGGATCTTGTTTCCTCAACCAGCTTGTTTCAAATAGTCTCAGCTGTACCCTATACCCCTGGTTTACCTTGCCATTTTGTCATATTCATCTGTTAAGATGGTTACCTCACGTATTCTGAGCTCTATTATCTGGAATCTGGATGGATTATCAAAGGTTTCAAGTTTTGCTTTACAATCATACCCTTAAAGTGCATTTGGCTCTGCAGAATAGCCTTAATTTGCTGCTCTGACACCAGACTAATTATCTTAATTAAGCAACTATATTGATCTATGTGTCACCTAAAATGTAGCATTTGTTTCACATGACTCATCTAACTCAAGTCTTCAATAAATTCACATAATAAACTCCTTGTCCTTATGATACAGAATAGTTTGCTGCAGTGCTAGATCAGTATATGTTCAGTCTTTAACATGACTCCAAAATTTGACTTATAACATATTTTAAAGTGACATCAAGTAGAAGCAGCAGCAACTGATATAGTCTTTCATGGAGTTTGAATTTCATCGTAAAGGGTGAAAAACACGGAGATTGCAAGAGAAAACCCCAAAAGCTTGGTAAATGCAGTTCATAAATCAACACAAACTGGTGACCTGCATACATGGAAATGGTATGTGGTTTTAAAAACTGGGCATGCAATATGCAGGGCTTATTGGATAACTATTGGTGCAGTTGTGCACCTATAACATATATTGCAAACTCCTTAAGTTTGCAGACGACACCACTGTCATTGGACTGATCCAGAACGGTGATGAGTCTGCATACAGACAGCAGGTGGATTGGCTGGTACACTGGTGCGGTCAGAACTACCTTGAACTCAACCCACTCAAGACTGTGGAAATGGTGGTGGACTTTCGGAGAACACCACCCCCATACACCCCCCTCACCATCCTCAACAACACTGTATCGGCCATGGACCACTCCAGGTTCTTAGGAACACCATCTCTGAGGACCTGAGATGGTCTTCACACATAGACACTGTTCGAAAAAAGGCCCAGCAGAGACTGTACTTCCTGAGGCAACTCAAGAAGTTCAACCTTCCACAGGAGCTGCTGGTCATCTTCTACACTGCCATCATTCAATCTGTCCTGTCTTCATCCATCTCAGTGTGGTTTGGCTCATCCACAAAACAGGACAGGTCCAGACTGCAACGAATAATCAGGACTGCAGAGAGAATAATCAGAGCTGACCTTCCCTCCATCCAGGACTTATACAGGTCAAGGGTCAAGAAAAGAGCTGCCAAAATCTCTGCAGACCCCACACACCCTGCACATAAACTGTTTAGAGTTTTACCTTCAGGCCGCCGCTACAGAGCACTGTTTACTAAAACCAGCCGCCACAAAGACAGTTTCTTCCCCCAGGCTGTTTCTCTGTTGAACATTCAATAGAGTACCAAACAACAGCAGACAGATGTTGCAAATGCACCTTTTCTATTAGTTATGTGTATATTGTACATTGTAAATTGTAAATTTGTATATTCTGTAATGCAAAAACAGAACAAAAGAGCAAAGTGTACCGGAGTCAAATTCCTTGTTTGTATGCACAAACTTGGCAATAAAGCTGATTCTGATTGTGATTCTGATATTGGGAGTTAAAATTTTCAAAATGCCTTACTGGTACTTGGGAATAGTTTGGGAATGGGCTGATGTTTATGGTCTGTTTATGTTTAAGGAGGCACATTTCTTTGCCTGTCGCTGACATGAAGTCAGCAAGCCGCCCTTCAGTTACTGTCACCCACAATTTCATTCATTTAAAACAAAATATCAGCAATAAAAAACATTACATAGTAGCTCATGGTCATTGATTAGAAGGCTGTGGATTCACAAATTAGCCTTGCAAAGCTGTCATTGCTTGACCCTGTAGCAAGGCCATTAGGCCTATCTGCTTTAGTTATGCATCCAGTTATGCATCCGGTATCTCTTTGAAGGGGTGTTATTAATGGTGGCTAACCAAAATGCCTTTAGACTCAACTGGATAGGCCAGGAAGTTTTCAAAGCTGTAGTGTGACATGCCTAAAAGTGTTCTTCTGTAAAGGCCTATTAGATACACCCCAGTCTAAATTAACGACCCAGCAAAGGCAAGATCTGCTTAAGAGAAATCAGCCAGAAGCATTCTGCCAGAGCAAATTTAACAGAAGCTCTCAAATTATTCTGGTTTGCAGGCTAATGTAGCCTGGTAGCTAAATAGTTGCATAAGGTTAGCAGTCTCAAAACAAATGCCCAAGCCTGAGCTATGCATGCACAGCCAACTGTAACCATTCATTAGTAAAAAATACTTTAAAAGCATATGTTAAAATGTCACAGAAATGCATTGGGAACTAATAATAGAAAGCTGAGTATTAGACTTTTGATAATACCATGAAAAGATTCATTGTTTTACCTAGATTTAAGCTTTAAATTAATAATGCTCGAGGAAGATTTGAACAACTTGGAAGATATCACCAAAGACAATTCCTTAAAATATCAGTCGAAATGTCCAAAAGACTGGTAAACAAGGGTTTGATTTATGTAATGAAATAAAAAACAATTTCCACTGATTATTGAAAAGGGTATACATATTTTTCTACATGCCATTTTTAATTAAATGTAAGTAAAACCAGTGATTTAATGTTGTAGAAGAGTACCCAAATACAAGGAGGAGACAGGAAGGTAAAAAAAAATTAACTATTTAACTTAAAGAAAGAAAATAAAAAACTTACAAAAACTAATGTCCAAGGGGGTAACCAAAATAATACATCACAAAACCAATACAAGAAAGCAGATGAGTGAATTTAACTAAATGATCTAACTACGATCTGACAAACAAAGATATTTAAGCTGGGGCGTTGATTACTGAACATGGAGCAGGTAGTTGATCAGAAAGTGGGGACAGTTGTCATGAAGGCAAGTAACTGAAGTTGAACTGGGGAAATGGGAGAAATGGCTGATAAATGAGATGGGGAACAAGGGAGCAGAATATAAATGGCAAAATAAATTGAAACCAAGTCCAAAAATCATGACAAAAACAGACAAATTACATTTTTTCAAAATGTATAATCTTTAGGTGCGGTTGTGGCACAGGGGTAAAATGTGTGACCCATGTACAGAGGTTACAATCTTTGACGCAGCCATCACAGGTTCGAGTGCTGGCCCGTTGACCTTTGCTGTATGTCTTCCCCTGCATATTTTCTGTCGGTCACTTTACAAAATAAAAGACACTAATGCCACAAAAAAATGATATTCTTTTTTCATTGTCTTCATATATTTTGAGAGATGCCTGTTTCATTTGCCATCAGAATCACATATCTTAACCTAACCTAAATCTTAAAGTGGTATAAATAATTTGGGGGCCCAACTGTAACTGCAACTGTCTTAATTTTACTTTTAATATTTTTATTTTACTTTTAAGACAGATAATCTTGGAGTTAAAAAAATGTAAAAGTGCTTGTGGCAAATACCTGTTTATTTGTTCTTTTGTACTCTGTATCCTATTGTTCTGAAAGCATGATATAATGCCTTTTTTAATGAGTTTAGTCCATTATTATCTCCCGGTCATTTATACATTTGAAGCACATGACACATGCACTCAAGTCCATTGGGAGATTAGGCTAACCCCAAATAAGTTGAAACATGTAATTTAAAGATGGTACAGAAAAAGACGCTTATGTTCTAACTCCAGTTTCACCTAGCTCTAAAATACAGTTCAGTAAACATCAACAGTCTGTAATAACAATAATAATAATAATAATAATAATAATTATAGTTATTATTATTTCCTATTCTTCCCCATCCCACTCCCTTTTCCTTTGTTTCTGAACACCATTAATCTTGTTTTCTTTAACTTTTCATAATGGTTGATTTGTAATTTTTTTTTAAATGCATTAATTGTTTTAGAACACTAATGTTGATCATCCAGGCAATTACATAAATTAACCATTCTGATGGATATATACCAGCTTTTTAAACTTGTCCTCACCTTGGCTTTGTGGAAGATATTAATACCTCTAAAATTGTTACTGGATTTTTGGGTCTGGGAAACCTCTTGGATACAATAGGAAGCATGTGGTTGTGTGCTTTGTACATCACAACTGCTGTGTTTAGGTTAACAAGATCATGTCATTTTAAGGTATTTAATTTAATAAAGAGGTATTCTGCATGGTTGACCACTCTGATGGCTTTCTTTTATCATAGGAAAGTTGGTTGAATATTTGTTTTATAATTATTCCCCCATATTTCTACACAATAATTAAGGGATAGTAGGATGAGAGAGGTATATAAAATATAGAGTGCATTTCATTTATGGAGATTTTAACTTTGCATAATATGACAATAAGTTTGGATAATTTAGTTTTTAAAGTATTTATATACAATTTACCCTCCCCATTACCACCTCACCAATTTTAAGTTGACATTGCTTTACTGTCCTGTCACCAAAGATAATGTACTGGTTTTTTTTCCAAATTTAGTGATAATTTATTGACATCAAACCATTTTTGTTTTTGCATTTTAAGTTCAGTTTCCACTGTATCCAAAAGCAACTCCAGATCTTGTCCAGAACAACACAGACACCATAGTCCACTTGCCCTTTTCAAAATAATTGAAAATATTTGATCAAATCCTGCTGATAAATAAAAAATGCACAGAAAAAAACACAGCTTTTGTTAAAAGTTAGTTTCGACCAGCGCCAATGTATTGATGACTGTAAACGTAATAATAGCCATTCAACTTAGCTTTTGTGAGATGTTTCTAAAAGGCCAAACATAAATATACATGGCTCAAATATCATGTGCTTTTTGGATTTGCTTACAACTAAGTTCGGTACTTAATGTTTAAGTATGTGTAAGTAAGAAATTCTGGGTGGATACAACCACAAAGAACAAACTCTGCAAAACAAGAAAAAATCTACAATAAGTGCCTGAAAAGTTGCAGATGACAATGAAAAAACATGCAGGTCATGCTGCTTACTGTAGAAAGCATTTTATATTGACATCATGTTTTATATATAACAAATCATTATAGACATGGATCCAAAATTTGTTGGAGTTATTATAGGTGCATGTAGAACTTTTCCAATCCAACAATGCATAGATATAACTTTAAAGAACCTTTTTAAGACATAAGCAGTTTTAGGGTAAGTTTCAGGAGCTAGTAGGTACACAGAAAAAACTGTCATCAAGTTGTCAGTCTGTTTTATCAAATTCATACTAGATCTAACTTTGAAGTATTTTTTTCAAATGTCATTTTTTTTTAACACAAACATGAAAAAATGTTCACAGAATTCCCTGTATTAATTATTCAGTTTATATAATCAAACATCATCAGTCAACAGCTGGACAAGGCTTTGAAATCACGGATTTTACAAAACATGTAGGCAAAACGATGCAGTCACGCATGGATGCTGATTGGAAAAAAATGCAATTGTTTTCCAGCAGGTGTTGCGCCGAAATGCCCCCTCTCCGGCCCTTTTTTAAAGGAACATCGGGCCAGAGGCCGCATAACGTTTTCAGCAGCGCTATAATGTTAAACATACGCGGTTATTGTGTGACACCACATTCATGGTCATAAAAATTGAGCTTTGGCGGACATGTCGAGCAGACGTCTGCTTTGAGTCCGTGCGTACGTCCGCGGAGATAAATACGCGCAACTACAGGGGTTGGACGATGAAACTGAAACACCTGGTTTTAGACCACAGTAATTTATTAGTACGGTGTAGGGCCTCTTTTTGCGGCCAATACAGCGTCAATTTATCTTGGGAATGACATATAAAAGTCCTGCACAGTGGTCAGAGGGATTTTAAGCCATTCTTCTTGCAGGATAGTGGCCAGGTCACTACGTGATACTGGTGGAGGAAAACTTTTTCTGACTTGCTCCTCCAAAACACCCCAAAGGGGCTCAATAACATTTAGATCTGGTGACTGTGCAGACCATGGGAGATGTTCAACTTCACTTTCATGTTCATCAAACCAATCTTTCACCAGTCTTGCTGTGTGTATTGGTGCATTGTCATCCTGATACACGGCACCGCCTTC
Organism: Girardinichthys multiradiatus; assembly: GCF_021462225.1. Lineage (NCBI taxonomy): Eukaryota > Metazoa > Chordata > Actinopteri > Cyprinodontiformes > Goodeidae > Girardinichthys > Girardinichthys multiradiatus. The sequence goes on from NC_061797.1 coordinate 20,600,674, forward strand.
AGGATACAATGTTTGAACCATTGGATGCACATGGTCCTCAAGAATGGTTCGGTAGTCCTTGGCAGTGACGCACCCATCTAGCACAAGTATTGGGCCAAGGGAATGCCATGATATGGCAGCCCAAACCATCACTGATCCACCCCCATGCTTCACTCTGGGCATGCAACAGTCTGGGTGGTATGCTTCCTTGGGGCTTCTCCACATCGTAACTCTCCCGGATGTGGGGAAAACAGTAAAGGTGGATTCATCAGAGAACAATACATGTTTCACATTGTCCACAGCCCAAGATTTGCACTCCTTGCACCATTGAAACTGATGTTTGGCATTGGCATGAGTGACCAAAGGTTTGGCTACAGCAGCCCGGCCGTGTTTATTGACCCTGTGGAGCTCCCGACGGACAGTTCTGGTGGAAACAGGAGAGTTGAGGTGCACATTTAATTCTGCCATGATTTGGGCAGCCGTGGTTTTATGTTTTTGGATACAATCCGGGTTAGCACCCGAACATCCCTTTCAGACAGCTTCCTCTTGCATCCACAGTTAATCCTGTTGGATGTGGTTCGTCCTTCTTGGTGGTATGCTGACATTACCCTGGATACCGTGGCTCTTGATACATCACAAAGACTTGCTGTCTTGGTCACAGATGCGCCAGCAAGACCTGCACCAACAATATGTCTTCTTTTGAACTCTGGTATGTCACCCATAATGTTGTGTGCATTTCAATATTTTGAGCAAAACTGTGCTCTAACCCTGCTAATTGAACCTTCACACTCTGCTCTTACTGGTGCAATGTGCAATCAATTAAGACTGGCTTCCAGTCTGGTCCAATTTAGCCATGAAACCTCCCACACTAAAATGATAGGTGTTTCAGTTTCATTGTCCAACCCCTGTATGTTTTGCACTTAAGTGTAGGAGGAGGAGGGAGAGGCAAGACGGAGTCTTGTGTGATTGAGAATTCATTTTTGGGGGTCAGGCATTTGTGGGGGCATTGCCCCCTCTAACCCCTGCGTAAAGCTGGCCTCGTATGAGCATGTTAGGTATATTGGTCAAAAATGCAAAGCGACTTAATATATACTAGAATTGGCAAATGCATTTAGAAAGACTATTTTATATCTAATCTTTGAAAGTTGAAATGTTTAAATAAGTGAAACCATTTAGCATAATTTTTCTCTACACTGCATAAAAACAATAGTATAATTCAGACATTTAGGATGTCAGTTTAGAAACATTTGCATATCAGATGAAATACGTTAAAGCGGCTTTCAAATTTCAAAGCAGCCAAAGCTGACAGCAATGTGGACTGATTCTAATATTAACATATATTTATGCAAGTGTCTGCATGCAGCTCAATGTCAGACTCATATCCCTGCAATTCTGCTGTATTCATGACTGTAAGAATAGTTTTAATGTATCTTCAATGAACACTTAATTAATTTATTGTCACTTAAGTAATCAGCCACAAAGGGAAATGTGGAATTAGTTTTTGCGTCCTTTCAATGATTGCATAAACCTTGAGGCGCATGCAGACAACAGCCTGAACTTGATTGAGCTGTGTTTAATAAAAACATATCTTCCATTTTCAGCAATGACTTTATTCATATATACTCACATCAGAATCAGAATCAGAATCAGAAAAGCTTTATTGCCAAGTACGTTTTTGGACATACAAGGAATTTGTTTTGGCGTAGTCGGTGCAATACAGTACAAATTAAACAGTATAAACATATCTACAATATAATATAAATATATGTGCACAGTTTTAAGTGAGTGAGAGTAAATATAGAGCAGTATAAGATGCAAGAGCAATACAACAGTGCAGGTGATCATTGTCCAAGTATGGCAGTGCAAGTAAAGCAGGAGTCCATGCTGAGCGTTAATGTAACGCATAGAGTTACAGGTTACAGGTGTCCTGTCAGCAAAAAAAGGGGGGGTATTGGGGAAAGGGAGAGTGTCAAGGTGGTTTCCGGGCTTTGTTAACCAGGCTGGGAAAAAACTGTTCTTGTGGCGTGAGGTTTTGGTCCGGATGGACCGCAGCCTCCTGCCAGAGGGGAGAGTCTCAAAGAGTATGTGACCAGGGTGGGAGGGATCAGCCAGAATCTTCCCTGCCCGCTTCAGGGTCCTGGAGGTGTATAGTTCCTGGAGCGACAGTAGACTGCACCCAATCACCTTCTCAGCAGACCGAATGACACGCTGCAGCCTGCCCTTATCCTTGGCTGTAGCAGCGGCGTACCAGATGGTGATGGAGGAGGTGAGGATGGACTCAATGATGGCTGTGTAGAAGTGCACCATTTACTCCTGCTGTGTTTTCCCATTGCTACTGCATTGTTTTGTTTTTGTCCAACAGGCTCAGGAGGAAGAAAATACATCTGCAATTGAATGGCTGGAAGTTTGAGCTTTGCCCTCCATCCAGTACATGTCAAACAGTCCTTGGGTAAAACACTGAACAACACCATACCAGATTGCTCTATCACTTTGCATATGAATGGTCAAATGTAGCCAGTAGACAAGATTATAAAAGCACTACATAATTAAAACCATTTAACATTGACTAAACTGTATCAGAAGAGTAGTTGCATAGTGTAAATACACAATTTTCAAACAGTTTAAAATATCTTAATATATGTACATTTGTTAAAACAAACAGTACAGTTATCAATATGTATTTTGTAGTATATGCTTTTTCTTAAATCTGAGCTTGTTGGAGCTTAGCTACCCATCTAAATTTAAAAACATGTTATTGAGTATCACATACAATGTTGTAAAATTTAAAAAAGTATTTCCCACTTACATTTTTGTTTGGTTTATGACTTTTTGTGATACTTAAAGGTTTCAGGTCATCAAAAATGTTAATATCACACAAAGACAATTTGATTAAATAAAAAAGCAGTGTGAGCATTTTATTTATTAAATGAGAGAAGCTTTCTAAACCAACCTAGCCCCCACATTAAACCATAAACTTGGCTCAAGCACACTTGAATTATGCAGCAGTACAATGATCCAAAGCACCTTTAGGAAGTCTGTCTCTGACTGAAGGATACAAAAAACTAAAATAAATGTTTTGAAATGGCTTATTCAAAGTCCAGCCTTACATGATATAGCTTTTCAGCTTTCACACACATTTGAAATTGAATGACATCCCATTCTTTATCCATAGGTGTTCATCAAATGGAATTTTTAATAGTGAAGTAATTTCACCACTGGACTTGCACAGGAGGTATCCTATCACTGTACCACTCTGTAAGTCACTGAGCTCTTGAGAGCGACAATGACCCATTCTTTAAAAAACGTTTGTACAGCCTCCATGTCTATGTGCTGGATTTTATACACCTGTTACTGGTGTATCGATAATTTAAAAAGTTTGATGGGTCAGCATATACCTTAGGCAATATAGTGTAAAAACAATTGAGATACATTGGCATTGCGTTAAACAGGCTGGCCACGTAACAAATCCCCCAGCTTTGCAAAGAAGAGCGTGTTATAATTCCTCTACAGCTGCATAAAAGGCTTATTGCCAGTTATCGGAAATGCTTGATGTTAGTTGTTGCCTCAAAGAGTGGCACAAAAGTCATTAAGTTTAGGGGACAATAATGTTTTAACAAGGTTGATTTCGATAGGTTTGTCCCTTAATAGAGAAAAATACCATTTAAAAACTGTTTTGGTGTTTGCTCATATTGTCTTTATCGCACATTAAAATTTGTTTGACTATCTGAAACATTTAGGTTTTACAAAAAAAACAAAAACAACAAATCTGTGAGGGGCAAATTCTTGTTACAGCTCTATAAATGAAGTCAGCATCTGATTTGATCTTACACATACACCTGTGTAAAGATCATCATTGTGTTCTGTCTCAGTAATGGGTGGTTTCTTGGAGCCTGATAAGCTCCCATATTTACTTTCTTCTTCAAATCCTAACTGTCACAATGCAGGTACAGCAGTGTTGAAGAACAGTATTGTGACTTTCCTGGGAATTAATTAACACTAAGTCTTGCTGGCAGAAACTAAATCAGATTACTTAAGGGATAGAGGTTGTTTTTCAGTTTCCATCACAGTCCACAACAGGAGTTTTCCACTGTTCTCTAGTGAGGCAATTCTTGCATATTTTTATTCTCCCCTTTGAAATGCAAGTATGTCACCATTTATACCAAATTAACATGTTATTTTGTATAAAAGTAAATAATTTTGTTTAATTAGCAAGAACAAACAGAAAACAGAAACTTCAGTGTCAGGTTAAATTGCACACACTGATATTTGTGATGTTATAAAAACAATGGTCAATATGGGACAATGCTTTCTCCCAAAAGAGAACATGAGCTTATATCAGGCCCTGAACCGTTGAAGTGAAGACATCTGACTTTGTGAATTACACTAGCCTTGTTGTTTCTGGATCGGCTGAAGCCTATAGGGACTGACTTAGAGTAATGCCCTGCCCCATATCTCCCTCAGCACTCAGCCAAATGCTGCTATGCAACAGAAGCCCCACTTAATGTGATCTTCCTTGGCTTTCTGAGGTGGAAGTGGAAGAGAAACAAAGGACAGAGAAAGACTCGGTTGACTCATGGATGCACACGGCCACACTCCACAATGCGCAACTACACTCCAAAAATAGCTGTTCTGTTTGTGTGTATGTGTGTGTGTGTGCGTGTGCGTGTGGGGGGGCATTTATAAGAGTGCACCTAACTCACATGTGAGTCTGTGCAGGCTCAAGCATCTCCTATCTCAAGATTTCTCTCTTCAGTTCCTAAATAAAGCCTGCTCGGTCAAGTCGCAGGAACAAAAAGAATCAATCTTACAATTATCCAGATTTCCTCTGCCACTTCAAACAGTGAACAACTAAGTGTTTGACCATTGTACTGGTGTGGGGTAGGGCTCCATAAGGACTTGTTTGTGTAAAAACGTTTGAAAAAGTTTGAAAAAAGAACAGTGCTATCAGTCATGTTTAATGGCAAATGCTTCAGACTGAAGCAAATGGCAGACATACAGACAATTTCTGCAAAAGCTGAGGGAAAATTAGAAAATTCCTGAAAGCACCCTAGTGCTGGCCATCATTCCTCTTGCAGATACTGTTTGTGGGTGTGCTTGTATCTTAATTAGATCCATTAGAATCATATCCTGTCAACAAAACAAAACTGCAGATCCATGTGTTATCAGCCAAACTTAAATCAGATAATAATGTTATCAAATGCGTGCTCTAAGATCTGCTAACATTTTAAAGACAGTACAATTCTAAATGAATTCACTGTCTAATCTGTTTTCTGCCACTTCTATTCACATTTTCCAAATGCAGTTGTATCTAAGAGTCAGATAAGTTACATTGGTATCTAGCTGTTTAAAACGCTGTCCTTCGGTGAGAGACACATTGTGCTTACTGATCACATCTTTAATGAAAAAGGAGTTCACAAACGTGACTCGAATCATCACTTCTCTCCCAGACGAGGCTCAGGTTCTACATCATTAACCAGTCAGCCATGTAGTATTGATCACATCATAATCCTGAAATATTCACTACCTTCTCACAATAACAAAAAATACTTTGGGGAGTTGTTTTCTCTATACCTGTACTGTTGTGAAGACGTTAAGTAGTATGCAATCAAAGTGCCTGGAGGACGAGATATAGAATGAGTACAAGTAGGTAGAAAACATTATACGTGTATTTTGCACTGCCTGAGATATAAACATTCTATTATATTTTTATGAACTCTGTGTTAAGAAATGGGCAGTATCATTTGTTTTATACTTAGTGTTTTTAAAATCCTCTGGCGGATGCCTGCAGGAAATGCGACCACTATAGTTTCTTAATCAGGAATATTTTACTAATTCATGTCTCTTGATGCTTTCAATTTTCTACAAAATGTCTTGTTTTTAGTAAAAATGTGTCATACCCAATTAAGCTATTTTCAGGATGTTACCATTATGATATTAGGTGACTGTCAACAAACAAGAAGTGAACAACAGTAAATAGATAAGGGTTCTATATAACAGGAACAAAAGAAGCATGGTGGAAATGCTAAGGACCAGTGCTTATCAGTCACCAAATTCCCATAGCATTTTACTTATAATGAAAAATAAATAAATTAGCTATGTGAGGGTTGCACAGTCTTTACATCATTTTCTGCACCTTGAATCATCTACACAAGCGCCACACTTACCCTAAAATAGTATTTGCGTTTCCGCTCACGTAGATACTCTGCAATTGTTTCCCATGTATGTAAAAAAGCAATTGCAGACATTGTGTGTATATGATATTTTACCATTTTGTGATAACAGTAGATGGCTAAATGTTTTTAGACATCCCATTACTCTTAATAACACCACACTGTGGTTAGTCCAAAGTGAATGCATATAAGGTAAGTGGAGTTCTTGGTTTTAAAGGCATTTCACATTTAATCATAAAGACTTTTACTTGTCCAACAGACTGATAAGGAGTGTGGCAGTAAACATGTCCATGACCCAGATGCCTGAAAACTGACTAACAAAAAAAGGTATTACTTGATTATTTCACAATTTGTGCAGGAGAAGATATTTAATTTATAACCATTGTATTTACTTTGTTCAAAGTTCACTTTTTTCATTTTCTTTGTTTCTAATGTAAGTAACTATCAATTCCAAACATTTTAAATAACCTTAATGCACAAGACCCAGCTCCAAAACTAAAATTATTTGCTTATAGAAAACCATTTTTTGTTGTTTCTTTCTTTGAACAGCCAATTAATATCTTGGGCCAATTCCGAAAATTAACTGCTTTGTTAAAGTCCTGTTTTGTGTTTTTGCAGTGATTGATCATGGGCAGAGAGGGGACAGCAGAGTTGGGATAGACTAGTGATATAAATCACATCTGATAGAGAGCATATAGATAATTGGCTGTCTGGCCCTTTAGTCACGAGAAGCAAGCTGCTATCTTCCAGGGGGAGATAAACTAGAGGGCAGCGCACAATGATAACAACATGCTTGACTGTCAACAGACGAGATGCAAAATTACCCCTTTTTCCATCCGCTGTGTCTCTGTCCTCTTCTGCCATGTTATTGTTCGAATGAGGAGGGGAGAGGTTAAGTGAATTGAAAATCAGTCAACAGAATGTTTCTGTATATTCTTCTCGCTGCCCTTATTGTGAATAGATTTACTGTGGGTGACCGTGGTACGGTCTGATCAATACAAAAGCATCATCAAGGACTTCCAACAGTCAACGCTATAGCAATGCACCACCAGATCCCCACTTGCTTTCTCCTGCTCTCACTTTCTCCCTCTCGCCCTCTTAAGACACATCTTGTCCCCTTCCAATTCGGGAGGGGTGTCCTCCTCGCTCAGCAGTTTCAGAGATAAAAAGAATGTCCAAGTTCATCTGACACATATAGAGCCGGTCTTGATTAAATAGCCTGACAATGCGGCAAATGTATTGCAGTTGCCAGGGAGACCAAACTGACCTTGGTGGTTGCGCTTTACATCAAGAGTTGCCAAGAAGACACACAGTATACGTTCCATTGTGGAAAAGGACAAAATATGCAGCACCTCAAAGGACGGCCGTTTTTTTGAAAGTTAAAAATATAAAAGGTCTGAAACAGTATTGTGATCTGTCTGGTCCTGTTGCCTGATGACAGTAATCAAGGATAACAAGACTTCAGCTGTATTTTTCTTCTTAATGACTGTTGTGTAGGTTAAGTAATGGAGGAGCTCTTTAGTTTCTCAGCAATTCACTGAGTCACTGCTATAACTACATGCTTCAATGCGAACAGTATAAAGGTTGAGAAACATAGCCTTCTATGACTGTTTAAAAATGTTTTTGTAAAATGTTAATCTCTTCAGAATGCTGAAGCTTTCCTTTTCAACATTGGGTGAATAATACTCTAAAGATTAAAAGCGCAGCTGTGTAGAATGCAATGTGCTCTCCTCACACTTTCAGCATTCAAATACATTTCATAAACCTATGTATCGGATTTAAATTTTCCAAAGCCCTCGCAGTTGAAAAATAAAGTGGAGGATTCAAAGAAACAACATATCCTAAACTTTTGAGGAAGGTTCTGCATTTTCTTTTCATTCACTGCACTCTCTCTCATAGATATGTATTTTTTAAAAAGACTCCATTAAACAACACTGAGCTTTGCATCTCATTAAGGAAATATTTTTAAGCATCTAAGCAAAAGCCAACTCATGTTGCTCTGTAAAGGATAATGATTTAGGCGCTACAAAAAATATGCCAGTTAATGTCAGGTCCATCACCTTGAAGTAATACTGGAGATTAACATAAACGCAGTGCCTATACATAGTTATTTGTATAAAATCTTTGTTGTTCCTTTTATGTATAATATTTGTCATATCATAACAAAGCCAGAGAGACCTACATCGAATTAGCAAAGCACTGTTTTTCGTTTCATTCTTTTTTTTTGGCAGTTGGAAAAATAGAGTTAGAGCATTAGTTGTGTGGAATTAGAAAAAATGGAGAAAACAGATGCAGCAAGCAAGCTTCTCTTTAAATGTGAGATTTTTCTCTCTCTAAGGAGTCCTTTGTGCAGCTGAGGTGTTCGTGACTCCCTGGGCTTTTGATAAGGCCTCCTGCTCTTCCTCTGCCAAATCTGGAACCTCTCCACAGGGGTTCTCAGGTGGGAGTAGGCTCACCTGCTGCTCCGTGTGCCATTTTATCATCTAGATACACTACAGGGATACACATATTTAGTGAAGTGAAAAACACACACATAATGAGGGTGCCATATTTCCATACACTGACCTCCAGGCATCCAACTGCACTATTTTCTCTGCTAGCGATCGCTCTAGCAAAAGTGTACTCCCTTGAGCTCTGATATTAAAACTGAAATAAATGGGAATAAACCACAGGTCTGTTTTTTATTTTTTTTTTGTCACCAGAAATGAGACAAAAACACAGATTTATTCTCCTTCAGATTTGCAAACATTACTCCACTTATGAGAGGTAATGCTTGGTTAATGGTCCCTAATTTTCAGCCTGCTCTTCCAGCTGGATGTTTGATGTCTGTTACTGAGGAGGACACAGCCTTCATTATAGTCATTCACATCAAACTATGCCTCTGCGTATGCTTGCTAATTTATGATGTCTTATGTTTATTTCTCTTAGGTTAAATAATTTACTGCTTTGTATATTTGCATATGATGAGAAGGCAGCCTCTGCTGCCATTGTTGTCCCTCAGTTAATTGCACAAAATCCAGAGAGACAGCAAAGCAGCAAAAGCATTGCATCCAACAGGATTCACACTAAGGCTCCTGTTTGGGTTTCTTCTAAAATGTTGATGCATTGTCAAGTGTACTAGTTATGTTGGCAACTACTAAAGTTTTTAGTTGATCTTAATAATACGGAGCTTTTCCATCTAGAGAAATTGTGCTCCCTATGTGCTAATTGCTGACTTGCAGTAGGCCAGTACAGACCAAAAGTTTGGACACACCTTCTCATTCAAAGAGTTTTCTTTATTTTCATGACTATGAATATTGTAGATTCACACTGAAGGCATCAAAACTATGAATTAACACATGTGGAATTATATACTGAACAAAAAAGTGTGAAACATCTGAAAATATGTCTTATATTCTAGGTTCTTCAAAGTAGCCACCTTTTGCTTTGATTACTGCTCCACACACTCTTGGCATTCTGTTGATGAGCTTCAAGAGGTAGTCACCTGAAATGGTTTTCCAACAGTCTTGAAGGAGTTCCCAGAGATGCTTAGCACTTGTTGGCCCTTTTGCCTTCACTCTGCGGTCCAGCTCACCCCAAACCATCTCGATTGGGTTCAGGTCCATTGACTGTGGAGGACAGGTCATCTGGCGCAGCACCCCATCACTCTCCTTCTTGGTCAAATAGCCCTTACACAGCCTGGAGGTGTGTTTGGGGTCATTGTCCTGTTGAAAAATAAATGATGGTCCAACTAAACACTAACCGGATGGAATAGCATGCCGCTGCAAGATGCTGTGGTAGCCATGCTGGTTCAGTATGCCTTCAATTTTGAATAAATCCCCAACAGTGTCACCAGCAACGCACCCCCACACCATCACACCTCCTCCTCCATGCTTCACGGTGGGAACCAGGCATGTAGAGTCCATCCGTTCACCTCTTCTGCACCGCACAAAGACACGGTGGTTGGAACCAAAGATCTCAAACTTGGACTCATCAGACCAAAGCACAGATTTCCACTGGTCTAATGTCCATTCCTTGTGTTCTTTAGCCCAAACAAGTGTCTTCTGCTTGTTGCCTGTCCTCAGCAGTGGTTTCCTAGCAGCTATTTTACCATGAAGACCTGATTCACACAGTCTCCTCTTAACAGTTGTTCTAGAGATGTGTCTGCTGCTAGAACTCTGTGTGGCATTGACCTGTTCTCTAATCTGAGCTGCTGTTAACCTGCAATTTCTGAGGCTGGTGACTCGGATGAACTTATCGTTTGCAGCAGAGGTGACTCTTGGTCTTCCTTTCCTGGGGCGGTCCTCATGTGAGCCAGTTTCTTGGTAGCGCTTGATGGTTTTTGTGATTGCTATTGGGGACACTTTCAAAGTTTTCCCAATTGTTCGGACTGACTGAACTTCATTTCTTAAAGTAACGATGAACACTCATTTTACTTTACTTAGCTGCTTTTTTCTTGCCATAATACAAATTCTAACAGTCTATTCAGTAGGACTATCAGCTGTGTACTGTATCCACCTCCTGCACAACACAACTGATGGTCCCAACCAGGGCACACCTGTGAAGTGAAAACCATTTCAGGTGACTACCTCTTGAAGCACATCAACAGAATGCCAAGAGTGTGCAGAGCAGTAATCAAAGCAAAAGGAGGCTACTTTGAAGAACCTAGAATATAAGACATATTTTCAGTTGTTTCACACTTTTTTGTTCAGTATATAATTCCACATGTGTTAATTCATAGTTTTGATGCCTTCAGTGTGAAGCTACAATATTCATAGTCATGAAAATAAAGAAAACTCTTTGAATGAGAAGGTGTGTCCAAACATTTGGTCTGTACTGTATATATATATATATATTGCGGGGGCAGCAGCGCCTAAGCAGAGATACCCAGACTTCCCTCTCCCCAGCCACTTGGGACAGCTTGTCCGGGGGAATCCCAAGGCGTTCCCAGGCCAGCCGAGAAACGTAGTCCCTCCAGCGTGTCCTGGGTCTTCCTTTGGGCCTCCTCCCATGCCCGGGAAATCTCACCAGGGAGGCATCCATGAAGCATCCTAACCAGATGCCCGAGCCACCTTAACTGGCTCCTCTCGATGTGGAAAAGCTACTCTGAGTCCCTCCCGAATGACTAAGCTTCTCACCCTATATCTAAGAGAGAGCGCAGACACCCTGCAGAGGAAACTCATTTTGGCCCCTTGTATCCATGATCAACCTACTAAGACATAGCCAATCAATTAAACAGGCAGGCTGGGCGAAAAGAACATTAATCAGAGCTTGATTGAAGCCTACCACAAACATGCCAAACCTTGACTTTAAAACCCAAGTAAGTACCAAACCATGATTTTTGCGTACCATTACACCCGTAGTCTCCAGATGCTGAGGTATACAGTAAAATATCTGGAGCTGTGATTTCAACAAACCCTGGTTACACAAAATAATGACTCAGGAGGTCTGAATACATAGGCACACCACACTTTTCAGATTATTTGATTTTTTTTTATTGAAAACCAGGTATAAGTTTTCTTTCTGTTCACAATTAGACATTTGCTTTGTGTTGGTTTATCACATAAGTGCAAATCACACACAGGGAAGTTTGTGGCTGTGATGTAAAAAAATGTGGAAAGGTTTTTTGATTTTAAAACTTTTGCAAGGATTTTTTATCTGATTTGACCTTTATTTTATAACGTTATACCTCATTGTCCCATTTGTCTAAAGGTTTCATTTTGTATATGTATATAAATATACAAATTCATGTACGCTTGAGTATTTTTAAACCAAAACAGGCAAATAAATAAATTAGTCAGATATATTTTTTGTGACAATTGTAGTTTAATCTATTATCATAAATAGGTTTCTGTGTAGATGCCATCCTTGGGGCCACATCGATCCTGAGGTAAGTCCTCACATGACTAATCAAACCAAGCTACCAACAGCTCTTTCTAATCAATAGCTATTTCGACAGCATGGCTCCAGAGCAACAATTCATAATAAATGGAAAGTCACGATGGAAAGTTGCAATATATACATCTGACCTCTTTGTTATGACAATACCCATCTGAACATGATAATAACAATAGCTAAAATCAATCTGGACCAAGTTCATGAGGAGGTGAGTCCTGTAATGCCAATTAACCGAGTTAAGGCAACAGCACCTCTATTGAATTTTTACTGCCAAGGGGAGTGCATGATCTATATCAATGGTAGAAATGTTGAAATAACACAAAATATTGCACAACCTTGGCTGTCCCAAAGGCTACAGTTTCAGTTCAGCAAAGTGGTCAAAATGAAGGTAATAATAAAAACATGTGCCATATCCACAAAAGACTGTGTGTAAATGTTTGTATAAACCTAGGTTTATACAAAGGTTATACATAGGTTTTACTCTTCTGACAGCACTTCTTTTACCCCAGAGCAGCAAACTTCAAATGGTAGCCCCTGGACCATATCCAAGCAGGAAAAGAATCTCTGGCTTACAAAATATTAAACACTGATTATTTACATATAATCCCATGCAGGAGTCATTTCAAAAAGGGCTAAAGATAGCGAAAGCTCACCTATTCTGAGGCTGCGGTGTGACAAAAGCATGAGAGGAAGCAAAGAAAAGCATGACAGCATCAGCTTGTACACCTTCTGCAGTTCAGAGTTGAACTTCCAATTTGGGATACATTGTAAAAGATTATTAAAATAACGAAATGCTACACCAATGAGTGCAGTGGTGGGTTAGTATATTCCAATGAGTTATTTTGAGTTCTTGAAATTATAATTTGCTGCAAGGAGACCAAAAATCCAATGGCAACGTAAAATGTTTGTGCATAATGCTGCCTGGTTGGAATGAAAGTAGAAAAAATCATCTAAGAGTTTGTCTTTTGTAAAGATATGACTTGTGGTGAAAGTGGACATTAGAAATGTCATAACAAACATAAAAATAAAACATTTTGGAAATGTCATCTATGTGTGACTGCAGTGAAAAAAAAGAATAAACCCATTTGCCAACAAGAAAAGAGAATTTTCAAAACGTATCCAAAAAATCTAATTTTTGTTGATGATTCTGGCAGACTGTCAGAGATCATGTGCATCTGTAGTTTCTTAAATTTTAATCATAATTTCAATATTTGAAACAACTGTAACTATTATAATAACCATAGATTTATGCTGACCTTTAATAAAGCGCAATAATTAGATTCATCATATTCAGCCCACCATCAAATTTATTCCTAGAGCATAATCTAAGAGAGGGATCTCATGGTCATACATTTTGCTATGAGAACAAACTCAGCAACTACATAAATACAAAAGGGGCCATAATACTATATTTGGGAGAAGTGCTGCAACTACACCAAATAATCTAACATTTGATCTATACAAGCGTTTTCTTTTTTGCAGCTTTTCAGTGTTTAAATCCTAAAAGACTTTTATCAGTTTCCACTGCGCAATGAGTACATGGATTCCATGCAAAAAATTATTTAAAATGTGAAGCCTGTGTGGTGTCTAATATTTTACTTCAATTAAGCCAGATGCCAAGTTCGATGAAAAGGTATAGCAAATTTCTAAAGAGAATTGTCACTACATGTTCATTTTACCACAAAGAGTTTGATGTTGTCATTGCAAGGAAAGCAAAGTACAACTAGTAATGGCTTACTTCCATTCAGGTGTGTCCTAAGGCACTGGTTTTTGCAAGTTGCCCAACATGCATTGCATTATTTAGGAGTCATGCCAGTTATGTGCTTTCCTAGTTATTTTGAGTTTTTTTTTTTTTCTGACAACTTTGGGGAAACATATTGTGGCCTTTTAATAAACACTAGGTCTGATTTCTAAAATTTTATATCATAATAGTATTAGAACATTTTATTAAAATCAATTTTCTGATTACAAGACATACGTAAAGTTTTTTTTCCTTGCTGCAACTTAAAACGTGAGTGTTTATTTTCAAAGGAACTCACTTCAGAAAACTTTCCCTTAAAGAGATTTCCCTTGTGACTGCTCCTCCATTGCCTATCCCAGTGCACTGAAGGTATTTAAAGGTTCTCTTCATTCAGATGCTAGCAGTGGTTCAAGTATATAGAAACATTTTACTGAGGTAGTCAGCAGCCATTTCATTTTGATTGCCTTGTCAAGTGAAACCAACCAAGTTTAGACAGACACCTATTTCTCTTAGGAGGTGAGCTTCTAAACTGTGACTGCTAATTATTGAAATAATACACATAATTTATATTCACTGCAGAGGCCTTCTGCTATGAAATTCAGTGTTTGTAATATACTCTTTACATCTGCATGTGACATATGCAGTTGCCATATTTGGACTCCCTTAAAATAAGGAAAATTGGTTACAGATCAATTTGAAACACATTGATCTCACTACTTTTATAACTTACTAATAATCTTGTATTTACAGTAACTGTCAGGTCTGTAAAATAAAAAGGCTTTTTGATTTCATAGGCCAACACCTGTCACCAGTGGATCAGTAGCTTCACCCCTTACAAAGCCTACTATATTCGGTACATGTTAACTTACTCATATCAAGCTATAATAAAAACAAATTTAATTATTAATTGGACTAACACACCTATTTGTTCAGGTTGGGGCTACAGAGGCAACAGTGGTACGAGTTTGTTCTGTAACTGGTGGGTTGCTGGTTCAAACCCCCGCTCCATCCATCTTTGTCATTCACCCACCTTGTCTGCTGATGGTGGTCAGAGAGTTCGGTGGTGCACGTGTATGGCAGCCTCACTTCTGTCAGTCTGACCCAGAGCAGCTGTGACTACAATGTAGCTTACCACTGTCAGTGTGTGAATGGCTGGATGACTCATTGTAGTGGCTAGATAAAGCGTTATACAAGTGCAGGCCATTTACCATTTATAAAACATTTGCTTTAATTTGAACACCTCTCAGAGTAAACTTCAATCCATGGCACAACTGCAAATCAGCTAGTAGATGATTGTTCACCAAAACTGGGCAGGAAGAACCTTAATTACAGAAGCATACAAGAGGCCCATGGTAGCTCTGGTGAAGTTACTACAAATCTGACCTTATTCAGAAAAGTGGAAAGATGAAAGCTATAGTTAAAAGAAGTTCAATAGAAAACCCGTTTAGCAGTTTGCCATAAGGCCTTTTAGGGGATGCAGAAAACATATAGAAGAAAGTGCCTTGGTCAGATGAGTTTCAAATTTAACTTTTTGGCCTACATGAAAATGCCATTTATGGTGGAAAACTATAAACTCCAGTGGGCCCACCACCTGCAGGGGGAACCGTGAGGGACCGGTGCAAAGAGGATTGGGTGGCGGACGAAGGTGGAGACCTCAACGGCCCGATCCCCGGATGCTTAGGCTGGCTCTAGGGACGTGGAATGTCACCTCGCTGGGGGGGAAGGAGTCTGAGCTTGTGCGGGAGGTCGAGAGATATCAACTAGAAATAGTCGGGCTCGCCTCCACGCACAGCGTGGGCTCTGGAACCCATCTCCTTGAGAGGGGTTGGACTCTCTTCTACTCTGGAGTGGCCCACGGGGAGAGGCGGCGGGCTGGTGTGGGTTTGCTTGTTGCCCCCCAGCTCAGCCGTCTCGTGTTGGGGTTTACCCCAGTGGATGAGAGGGTTGTATCCCTGCGCCTTCGGGTTGGGGAGAGGTCTCTGACTATCATTTCAGCCTACGGGCCGAGTGGTAGTGCAGAGTACCCTGCCTTCTTGGCGTCCCTGTCGGGGGTGCTGGATAGTGCCCCTCCCGGGGACTCCATTATTCTGCTGGGGGACTTCAACGCCCACGTGGGGAACGACAGTGACACCTGGAGAGGCGTGATCGGGAGGAATGGCCTCCCCGATCTGAATCCGAGTGGTGTTTTGTTATTGGACTTCTGCGCTAGTCACGGATTGTCCATAACGAACACCATGTTCAAACATAAGGGTGTCCATCAGTGCACTTGGCACCAGGACACCCTAGGCAGGAGGTCGATGATCGACTTTGTTGTCGTATCATCAGACCTTCGGCCGCATGTTTTGGACACTCGGGTGAAGAGAGGGGCTGAGCTGTCCACTGATCATCACCTGGTGGTGAGTTGGATCCGCTGGAGGAGGAGAAAGCCGGACAGACTCGGCAGGCCCAAGCGCATAGTGAGGGTCTGCTGGGAACGCCTGGCGGAGCCCTCGGCCAGGGATGTATTCAACTCCCACCTCCGGGAGAGCTTCGACCAGATCCCGGGGGATGTTGGAGACATAGACTCAGAGTGGACCATGTTCTCTGCATCTATTGTCGATGCTGCTGCCCATAGCTGCGGCCGTAAGGTCTGCGGTGCCTGTCGTGGCGGCAATCCCAGAACCCGGTGGTGGACACCGGCAGTAAGGGATGCTGTTAAGCTGAAGAAGGAGTCCTATCGGCTGTGGTTGGCTTGTGGGACTCCTGAGGCGGCTGACGGGTACCGTGAGGCCAAGCGTGCTGCGGCCCGGGCTGTGGTAGAGGCAAAAACTCGGGCCTGGGAAGAGTTCGGTGAGGCCATGGAGAAGGACTATTGGTTGGCCTCGAAGCGATTCTGGCAAACCGTCCGACGCCTCAGGAGGGGGAAGCAGTTCTCTGCCAACACTGTTTATAGTGGGGGCGGGAGACTGCTGACCTCGACTGAGGACATTATCGGGCGGTGGAAGGAGTACTTCGAGGATCTCCTCAATCCTGCCATCACGCATTCCGTGGTGGAAACAGAGGCTGGGGACTCAGGGTTGGACTCTTTCATCACCCAGGCTGAAGTCACCGAGGTGGTTAAAAAGCTCCGCGGTGGCAAGGCTTCGGGGGTGGATGAGATCCGCCCTGAGTACCTCAAGTCTCTGGATGTTGTAGGGCTGTCATGGTTGACACGCCTCTTCAACATTGCGTGGCGGTCGGGGACAGTGCCTCTGGACTGGCAGACTGGGGTGGTGGTCCCCCTTTATAAGAAGGGGGACCGGAGGGTGTGTTCCAACTACAGGGGGATCACACTCCTCAGCCTCCCTGGTAAGGCCTACGCCAGGGTATTGGAGAGGAGAGTCCGACCGATAGTCGAACCTCGGCTTCAGGAGGAACAGTGTGGTTTTCGTCCCGGCCGTGGAACACTGGACCAGCTCTATACCCTCTACAGGGTGCTCGAGGGTTCATGGGAGTTTGCCCAACCGGTTCACATGTGTTTTGTGGACCTGGAGAAGGCATTCGACTGTGTCCCTCGTGATGCCCTGTGGGGGGTGCTCCAGGAGTATGGAATCGGGGGCCCTTTATTAGGGGCCATCCGGTCCCTGTACGAGCGGAGCAGGAGTTTGGTCCGCATTGCCGGCACTAAGTCGGACCTGTTCCCAGTGCATGTTGGACTCCGGCAGGGCTGCCCTTTGTCGCCGGTCCTGTTCATAACTTTTATGGACAGGATTTCTAGACGCAGCCAAGGGCCGGAGGGGGTCTGGTTTGGGGACCAGTGGATTTCGTCTCTTCTTTTTGCGGATGACGTGGTCCTGCTGGCCCCCTCTAGCCAAGACCTACAGCATGCGCTGTGGCGGTTCGCAGCCGAGTGTGAAGCGGCTGGGATGAGGATCAGCTCCTCCAAGTCCGAGGCCATGGTACTCGACCGGAAAAGGGTGGCTTGTCCTCTTCAGGTTGGAGGGGAGTTCCTGCCTCAAGTGGAGGAGTTTAAGTATCTCGGGGTCTTGTTCACGAGTGAGGGAAGAATGGAGCGGGAGATCGACAGACGGATCGGTGCAGCTGCCACAGTAATGGGGGCGCTGTGCCGGTCCATTGTGGTGAAGAGAGAG
Source organism: Girardinichthys multiradiatus (assembly GCF_021462225.1). Classification (NCBI taxonomy): domain Eukaryota; kingdom Metazoa; phylum Chordata; class Actinopteri; order Cyprinodontiformes; family Goodeidae; genus Girardinichthys; species Girardinichthys multiradiatus. The sequence goes on from NC_061797.1 coordinate 20,618,550, forward strand.
CTGAGCCGAAAAGCAAAGCTCTCAATTTACTGGTCGGTCTACGTTCCTACCCTCACCTATGGCCATGAACTTTGGGTCATGACCGAAAGAACGAGATCACGGATACAAGCGGCTGAAATGAGCTTCCTCCGTAGGGTGACCGAGCACTCCCTTAGAGATAGGGTGAGGAGCTCGGCCATCCGGGAGGGGCTCGGAGTAGAGCCGCTGCTCCTCCACATCGAGAGGAGCCAGTTGAGGTGGCTCGGGCATCTATACCAGATGCCTCCTGGACGCCTTCCTCGGGAGGTGTTCCAGGCACGTCCCACCAGGAGGAGGCCCAGGGGACGGCCCAGGACACGCTGGAGGGACTATGTCTCTCGGCTGGCCTGGGAACGCCTTGGGCTCCCCCTGGAGGAACTGGAGGAGGTGTCTGGAGAGAGGGACGTCTGGGCGTCTCTGCTGAGTCTGCTGCCCCCGCGACCCGGTCCTGGATAAGCGGAAGACGACAAACGAACGAACGAACTATTCAAGATTTAGTCTTGTCAGTGAAAGGTCCAAGAGGGACACCCTCCAGCCCATCTTGGGGGATCCCAAGGAACTGGTGAGTTCTGGGTCTTCCCCAGGTTCTCCTCCCAGAGGGACATGTACAGAAAACCTCTCGAGACACAGGCAGAGTTGGATCAGTCAAGAACCACCTTTTGAAAAATAATGTGCAGCAGAAGGAGGAGACTATACGCTTTCCAAGTAGCTTTGCTGTTGCTTTATAAGGAATGCAGTAACAAGCATAATTGCCAACAGATTCTTAAGAGAATTGTGGGTGATGATTTCCAACATCCATGCAGCTGTGAGCTAACTGTGATGGCTAAGCGTCTCATTGAGTACTACACAATGTTGCAGGACACGTCTGCCGTCAGTGGAGCTGATCCAATAGAAAGATGTGCTTTATTTAGGATGAGTGTTGTATTTTATTTTGACTCTGTATCATCAGCAGATAAGGACTGCGAGGCTGTGTCCACAACTATAGCCTCTGTGTATGGGGCATCCACTCTATCGCTACACCATGCAACACCCCTTAATTTGACTTCGATGATGCATTTTAATTTCAGTTTACTAGCCTTTCAATATTGACTACTGCCTGTCATGTTTTGTTGTGTTCATGTTCATAATAAAGAAGCATTTCATTTAAAAATGTCTGTGACATTTCCTATTCTACTACTCACAGAATTACTGATGATTTAAGGATTACATGTACAGTTTTTGCCTTATTTAAATTAAAATTTTTAAGAAAATGATTTAACATAGTGAGAAAATTATGGTTAACGGTACCAAGAAAAGTACAATTGTTTTTAGTATGACTTAAAATAACGTGGTGCAAAGTGTTATTCCATAAAAGATTGGTCCAAGCATTTACTTAATTTAGGAATCTTTTTTTTAAATATTGAAAATATTGAGAAGATTGGTCTCATATTTCACTAAAATCAAGAGAAATCAAGTACACTTTTAAGAAAACATTCCTAATTTTGAGTTTGAGGTTATATTATTATTTTGATATTTTTACTTGTTTTGGAAAGTCTTGACAGACCAAATGCTATTGTTTTGTTAGCAGATAATGTTGCCATTTTCAAGTAAAATGCACAAATGTTTTGCACTTTTTTGTTGTTTTTGATAAATGGGATTTGTACACATTCTGATTTGTGTTTTGGTCAGGAATCTTTCAAGATGCAGATGTTGAAAAGTGTCTGGAATGTGACACATCCCAAAAAGAAAGAGGTGATTAGTACCCTGGAGTTATCTGCTGATGGCACAGAGTCAAATGCTTCAACTAAAATCTTGGAAAGATCACCACAGTCAACAAACAGTTCCCCAGAGGCTAAAAAGGTGAATGGTAAGAGCACATAATCATTAGCTCATAGTATAATTGCCAAAGTCATGTTTTGGCTTATATGACTAACGCAATTATGCTATGAAGTTAATGGTATTGAAATTTGATCACAATGTTAAAACTACTACTAGTATTGATGAGGGCATTGTTTTATTTTATATAAAAAATAATATAATAGATTAATTAATTATACTTTGGGTATTTGTTGTTTTTTTGGTAAAACTGTAAGGTAAGAAACAGTGATTATACATTTATTTCAGTAGGGGGGCCTAAAACTACCTAGGGACCCCAGAACCAGGCAAGATACTATAAAGTTCTGCGGAAGCTTTAGAAATCCAGGCCTAGACCCAAAAAGAAGGATGTTGCCAAGCTCTTGGACCTTGAAAACCAAGCAAGACCAACTTACATTGGTATTTTGGATACTGTTACAAGTTCAAATGGGAAGTTTGAAATTGATTTAAATGTAGATTTTAAAAGATATTTTTCTAGGTGTCTTTCTTTGACCAATAATGGATGTGTTGCAGGGAATTCTCATTAAAAATAATTTTCATTTCATACCTGAGAAAGTTTTCTACCTAAAGAACCACTGGCACCTTTTCTAAGAGAGCCTGGTTTTATGGAGCTTTCAAAAAAGTCCTGAGGCCTCCATTGGCAAATAAAGGAACTTATAGACTTAATAGAACCCTTAACTGGTGGTAAAATGTGTTTGCTGTGACATCCCTAAATCCCATGTTAGTGTGATGACTGTGAAGACTGTTTCGTTTTTCAAAGTGAGCAAGCCATTGCTACGATGAAGGCTTTGCCTAGCATGTTCCCATTGCCTGTTGCTCCACCCAAGAAGTTAGGATATGCAAGTGAGGCTTTGTTTCACATCCTTGAGGTTATACTTTTAGTGATGTTTGACAGTATAAAGTTGTTTTTTTGTTCCAGTACTTGACCACAGTCTAGTATTGTGATATATATATATATTTTTGTTATGTGTTTGAGTCTGCAGAAGATCCAAACACATTTTTTCAGGCAAGACTGCTCTGCAGCCCTGTGGTCATTGTCTGCGAAACCAACTACATAATGGCCATTGGCACAATGCTTGTGTGTATTATTGCAAGGCACTGCATGTATACAGTCTAAAAGCCTAAAGGAAATTGTCAATTTAAAATACAAGGTTCATAAGGCAGCATTAGGATTGCAACAGGATTCAGATAGAAGCAGCTGTAAAGTTCACACAAATAGCATTTAAGGTAAATGTTCTCTAAAAATGTGTTGAGCCACTGTGCAAAAGTCACATGAAGTTGAAAATACATTACAGGTTGTGGTCACAGATTTTTGTTTTATCTTTGGCCTCGAATTACTACAACAGGAAATTGTGCAGATCTTCATTATTTCATAACATGAATAAACAGGTTCTGTTCCATAATTTTGTATAGCCTTGATTAATGTTTTTGGATATGTGGAAAAACTCTTCAGCTATAACATGAAATCATGTGGTGGTGAAAATCCGTGCAGTTGTGCCAAAAAAGGACACACAAATGTTTGGCCTTGTCTTCTTTTTTGATTTTCATGTAACACCTCGGTCACTGCTCTAATAAACTGTGTTCACTTGGCTTCAGTTTATCCAATAAGTAGTAGTTTCTCACAAAAACCTTTTTAAGTTTTTTTTTTTACTGTAATTTAAATGGCTTTAGGACTCTGGTGGGAAATCCTCGGACTGGTAAGTTTCAAAGGTGGAATAGCTCTCATTCATATCAGTTAATTCTCAAATGCACTCGGTACCTAAAAGGTTTTGAGGGATAGCTATAAAACAAATGTGGGCAAATAGGGCAATACATAAAAGCCAATTTTGTTCCCAGGAGAAAATAGAGATAATTGTGCAAGGTTTTGAACAGTTGCATTTAATGCATACTGTATCAATATTCCTTCTGTATCATAAAAGTTATATGGCTCTCTGCCCAGGGCACAGGATTTTGGGAGGCGGAGGCACAAACTTTTTAAAAGGTTTTCTGGCAGCTTACATTTTAAAAACTAATCTACATTTCACTGTATCAAGGGTTTTTATAGTAAGACTATATTTAAAAAAGAGCTAGTTTCTTTAGATGTATCGTGGAAATATGCCTTCACCACCACAGTAGCTGTAAACAGACGGTTACATTTTACTTGGGAGTGTTTGTGCAGGGTCAAAGAGGCCTAAAAATGATTCTTTTGGATTATACTTCTGACAGTTTTACCAACGGCCACAACATTGACACTTGCACATTTCTGTTTTTCAGATAGAGTCAGTTTTTTGTTTTTGTTTTACAGAGTGCAACATTATGTTGGTAAATGTGTGCACATGGGAGCATGTCAAGAGCAGAACTCCATCATTGTTTCTGTACATTTTGGGTTAGTTATTTAATCCAACAGGAAAAGAATAGGTCCAAATTATATTTAATCAAAAGTGAGGGTGTTATAACACCCACATCCCTTACTGTTGCTGTGCAAAGCCCATAGTGACAAGACCTAATTAAACAGCTGACAAGTCTGCACAGGCAAACCAAGATACTTTACAGCACCTAATCTTTGCAGTTCTAATTAAGAGCTTTTGGGGAAGATAATCATGAAACAGCGTTTCATAGTGTTATCTGCAATGGATCTTAAATAAATTTTCACACATATTCGAGTTTATGTTTAAATTATATTTTTGCATTTGGATTTTTCTAGTCAATTCAAACATAAAAGCAAAATAAAAAATGTAGTTAAAAGACTTTAAAATTAAATAAAAATCAGCTAATTGAAAACCTTGCAGCAAGAGTTCTGACTAAAATTTAAAAGAGAGACTGTATTTCTCTAATGTTAGCTTCTCATCGCTGCCTCTTTGTTAAAAACAGAAAAGCATTTTAAATTATACTTCTCACATATAAAGCCCTTAAGAATCAAGCTCCATCATACATCAGAGATCTGATTATTTCATATTGTCCAAACAGAGCACTTCTTTCACAGACTGAAACTATGGTTCTATGAATCCTGGATGACCGCCAGAGCGCTCGGTCCCTCGGTCTCCGTGTGCTCACGAGAAGATTGTCGGGACTGGGCTCCCAGTGTCATGTGACTATATAGACTCACGTGAGCCAATCATGTTGTTATTAAATTCTTAAGCTGCGCATGCGCAAGAATGATCATTCAGTGCTTAAAGCATTGCCGCTGGCGGTCATCCGGGATTCATAGAACCGTAGTTACAGTCGTAACTTTGTTTCCACCTCATCAGTGGACTGTGTAAAAGCTTCAGTTACCCAGTGCTGCATCCCTTCTCTGTATGAACTTGATTTTCTTGACTGAGAACCTTAATTCTGTGTACCGATTGTCTGACAATAATGCTGTGCTTAACCTTCTTATTTTGGTGATTGTATGTTAGAGATCTTGTGTTAGATGGGAAGTTTGGTAGGGGTTCTCTGCCATTTTCTTCGGGCTAAGTTCTCTCCTGTTTTATGGCCAGCCAGGCAGTTTATGTATTGTACTTTTGTTTTGGTTAGTTAAAACCTTTATTTATTAGCCAGAAGGGGAAGTTTTGTTTGTTGTTTTGGCCTTAGAGACTCTGGCGTTTATTGCTTCCCAAATTTCTAAGTCCTGTTTGAACTCTGACTTGAGAAAATAAATCCTTTCTTTTACACTGAGCTGAGTTTTGTTCAGTAGTTTCAAGTTTGTTATTTGATGAATTTACCAAATTAATTTTGTGCTACACCCTGCGTTTCTCTCTCTTAATAGAAGATACATCTGACCTGGCTTTTTGTTTAGAAGTGATGCCTGTCTGGAGAGGGGCACCCGCTGAGCTACTTCTGCCAATAACTGTTTTCCTTGTATTGATGATACACTTGGCCCTCTCAGTGTTTAACCCTGTCTCCCTTATAGACATAGCCATTGGCTGACCCTTTGCTGTTTTTCCCAATAGTGCAAATAGCTCTTGCTCTTTGCATGTCTTTCATCCAATAGACCTGAAAATTGGCTCAGATATGATCTTTTTAGCTTTGTTTCTTTCCCACAAGGAGCAACTGCTACCATTAACTCTGTACTTTTTTCTCTAATGACTCCTGGATTGTCTAGTCTGTGTTTCTTTTTTTGTATGACTGTCCACTATCACTACATGCTTGTCCAGGAGGAGTGATTGCTGTAAGCAATGACTTGATGTAACCAGCTGGGGTTTCTTAAATAAAGTTTTTTTATTTTTTTTATTTGAATATTAAACTTACCTTGACTGCACTGTATGATCAAATTGGAATGTACAGTATGTAAAGACTTTGAATCTGTCTGTACGATTGGATTGAATACATTCTTTTTTTTGCAAACTGCCTTAAGACAGATACTTGTTGTGGACTGGCTCTATATAAATAAACTGAACTGAATAAAAAACTAAAAATATTTAGTATAAGGTGCATCTTGTATTAACAATAAGAATTACACTAGCGTCTGAGTCACTTTGTTAGTCTTTAACAGGTTTTGAAAATATAAGCAATTTTAATGTCCTCTAGAATGTTTAAAATATATACTATTATATATCTCATTGCATATTACAATATCACTGTAAATGTTCTATAAAGTCTGACATTTTTCAGAACCTACAAGACATAAAATGGTTCACTGATATCAATATTCATAATGTGGAGGATATTCGAAATTGTAACTAGAAACCGGTGGATAGTGTATATGAGGTAACATTTGCATGGTACACAAGGCAATTCCCAAACGATGTGCTCTTTGTGCAAACAGTGTATAATTTAGCAAAATAGCAACACATTGGAATTCTACTCGAATAACATCTCTCCAAAAATGATTTCTTGTTTTTCTTATTTGGCCTCTCCAATTTCCCTCTTGGTTGCTCACCATCACAATAACAACACACTGAAAGACAAAAACCTTTACTCACTTTAATTATTTTCTATATCTGACTAAGTATTATTTGCTTGCTCAAAGGAGTTTTGTGACAACTAAAGGTTATAATGCAGCATTAACCTCAATAACCTCAATTAACCAATAATGAAGTTTGCATATCCTATATTGTAATGTAAGACTACTCTATATGCAGGGAATTACATCATTTTTGGTGTCGTAAGAACCTTCAATTTTCAACTGATCAAATCATTTTAATAATAAAAAGAGTCAATTTTTGCTGGAAGAATATGCAAAACACTTACATACAGTGTTCGCAGGGTTTTCAACTTGAATGGAACAAATGTTTAAAAAGAAAACATGACAACTAATTTTCACAATCTCATCTCAGAAGCTTACAAATCCTCCACAATCCAGTTGATGTGCTGAATGGCCTCTGAAGTAGATGGCATGAAAGAGAAATTCCTCCTTCCACTACTGCTCACAAGCACCTCAAGTGAGAACCATAAAGTGTTTGTGAAGGAGGGATTTGAGTCTGCTCTTTTTGACAGGTTTAAACCCAGTCATCCAATCTTAATCCTATGGGCAAAATGCTTTCTTGCAACAAATTCAGTCATCTGCTTTCAACCTCTGACACTGACAGAAAAATGCACCCTTCCCAACATCACCTCCCTATAGTGTGTGTTTTAACATCTGTATCTTTCTAATATACTATTCTGAAATTGAACCTTGTATCCTCGTAGCCCGCAATGTTTATAGTATATAAACATTTACTCTGTCATAAGATTCAAAGAAAACCTGATAAATAGTAATTTGGCAAAATAGTTGCACATTATTGTAAAATTGTAGGGGTTCCATGGGAAAACTCAACAAGTATTTGTTTTCTTTTATTGGTTTTACCCAGTGCTTGTAGTTCAAGCACATGGGCTTTATTGATAAGGCAGAAAACCATGTCAGGGGAAACAAACACATGGAATTTTACAACTTACAATTATTTTATAAATTGTATAAGGCCAAAGGTTCCATTTAATTTTCTAATCAGCATTCAAATCAAGTTTTTTTAAAGGCAATCTTTTTTTCAATGTTTCATGAAAATAAAGATATTTTTCTTTAATTTGTTGTCACTTAAGCACTCGAGCAAAGACTGCACTGAATACTTAGTTTTAAATATACAGGTCAAAAAATGTTTTATATGTGATCTGCAAAGGGCCAGATGGGGCTTTAGGGATCAAAACACATATGGTTCAGTTAATACCAATTGGTGTCATAAGTAAAGATGTGTAACGCATCCTAAAAGTAATCTTCTTTTGCAATAGCATACTTTCACACTGACAAATATAATCCAGTTGTTAATTGTAACTTTTATTCAAAGTAAAAAGAAAAAAACATAAAAATCAGGACAAAATCACAGGTGGCACACCTATTAAGACTTTGCACAACCTCCTTTTGACACTAGGACACTTTATTTCATCCTATTTCATTTTTTGAAGTCTGCTGCATTCAAACAGATGGGTTTTTGATTATTCCTCTTTATACAATTTCTCTAGATCATCCAGAGTCCTGGGTCCTCTTCTTTTCAATTCCTGCCACAGGGTTTTTTTTTTTTTATTTGTATCTGGGGACTGAGATGGCCATGGAAGAATGCTGATTCTATTACTCAATAAACATCACTATATAAATGTGGACATATGTTTATTCTGTGACAACCCATTTTTAGTTTTAATGCAGAGGTCACTGGAATTTCATCGAAAATGTCCTGGTCCTTCTAAAAGTTTACATGGCCACTTTTCTACAGGCCTTTAGAAGAGAAATAAACCCACAGAGTCCATTTTCTACTATACTTGAGGTGCTTATTTACATATTCCTTATTTGTTCTTGACTTGAAACCAAATATTTGCATGCACTGTATGCACTATAAAAATACACATAACTCTTTTTAAGCTCAGTTAGGATTACCGCAATTGTAACTATGCTGAATGGTAAAATAATGACCAAGATCATTTTTTTAGAATTTAAAAAAAATATTCATTAAATTCAAAAACTTAGAAAGATTTTTTTAGAATTGAGTAGAATTGCCTTTTAAACTGTATGGTTCGAGTCAAACACATTTTGTTTCATTAGACCACAGTGAATATCTGCAAAATACAGGACTTTGTTCCTGAATGTATTTGCAAACGTTACTCTGTCTCTCTTGTTGCTCTTGCAGTAATGGCTTGCTTACGAAGTGGCCCAGTAGCCTGTATTGGTACAGGATAAATTTTATTGTGTTTTGGAGTTGATGCAAACATTTTGCACTACAACACATTCATGTCTGTGACACAGAAACCCTTCCTGAACAGGATGATGGCTGGACATTTCCATGCGGTTTAAACTTGCGGTTTAAACTTGCGGTACTACTCTCAGTAGTAGGTAGAGTAGTTGTCTTGCAATCTGAAAGTTGTGAGTGTGATGTCAGCTCTGCCTACTACATGTTAATGTGCTTCCTCAGCTAGGCACTTAACCCACAGTTGCATACTGATCTTTCTATTTCCTTTGAATGTGTATGCGTTTCTGAGTCTAATTGAGTAAATATGGCTGTAGTGGAAAGTGCTTTAAGTGGTCAGCATAACTACAAAACTGCTACATAAATTTTGTCAGTTTACCATTTGATAAATGTGGCTTCTAGAAGTTGTACCCAAGGATGAACCAGACTTGTGGAGATCAATAATAATCTTATTTTTATCTTTTCTGATTTCTTTCAATTTTGTGAATGATGTCACATCCCTGCAGTGTGTGTGAGGTGTTGCATTAAAATACATCCACAGGTGTGCCTCATTAACAAAAGTGTCTTAATTCAAGAAGCTTACAAAGTCATGTTATCATCATCTGGGCTTTCCCAAATTGCTTAGAGGCACAGTAATCGTAGTGCTTGTAAAACTTTAAAATTTTAAAACTAATAATTGTATAAAACGATATCTGTCACTTGTCTTGCATTTAGCAAACATAAATAAGATTGAAGCTGGAATAGAAAGCATTTCATTAATGCCAGGGAGTGCAAAAAAAATGGTTATGTGTCTTTTTAACCTAGCACATAAAAATATCCAGTCACAACTATACATCAGACCCATCAGACCCATTTCATCTGCTATCTGTGACAGCTTTACATCTGCATGATGTTAAGCTGTCACAGATGATAGGTAATACACTTCATCCAGCTATTACTAGTTGCTGCCGAACTGAATGCATCACCATGTTCCTGTTCTGAAGGAAGGAAGACAGACAACCAAACCCAAAACATTTCACATTACAATGCAGTAAATGCAACACTAAGATGTTAACATGATGAATATGTCAGGAAAGGAACTCAGATTACAAAAGAAAAATTGTAGAAAAGGTTTATCAGGGAATTAAGAGAATCAAAAAACATGAAACAGAGTTTAGAACTTGATACGGAAACTGTGAATGTCCTAATGAGGGGGTGTTTCATGGGATCAACGTGCAGACAGGAGCGTGGGAGCTGCATGGTGAATTGAAGTATTTAATAACAGATAATAAAACTTACAACAGTGAAAACAAGCTTGGAGCATGGGCAGAATGACAGGCATGGAGCAGGCAGGCAAACAATAGGATCCAGTGGCAATCTATGAAAACTAGACAGTTTAAACACAGAGGTGGCGTGGAGAAATGACCAATGAACAAGAAGAGCTAATCAGATGAAATATGGAGCAGTTGGTGGCAGGAATGAAGGAATGGAGTGGAAGGAATCAAACAGAACTCTAAATGTACCAGGAATACCAGAAATAAGTAAACAAGGTGATAAACTAAACAAACAGCAATTAAAGAACATAAACAGGGGAGTGCAGGGAAAAAACAGGAAGGAAACTCAAACCTCACCTAACACAGATAAATTATGACAGTGAACAAGGGTGAAAGTAGCAGGATTGGAAATATTTATATTTAACACTTTTTAAAGCTTGATGCTGTCCAAGTAAATAGTTCCAAAAGAGACACATCGTTCTTTTGATTTTCTCTCTGCTCATTCACACTTTTGTTTGCTTGTAGAATCATTCCCTGGAAAGACAATTGTAATTTATGTGTTTAATATTGACCAGAGCCACAACATTTAGATTATTGGTGCAGGAAGAGTTAAAAAGGGCAGTGAGCTCCCTGGGACTTTGATTAAAACCATTAAACATGGCAAATATTAACACAAAGTCCGTAAGGAAGTCCATAGAAAAGTGTCCTTTTTATGCGCAGAAAAGTCACATACTTTGTTAGGCCCAAACAATGATTCAGGTAAGTGTCTAAAACACTTTCCTTTCACGACATGTGAATTTCAGTGACCCTATTTTAAGGTGACTCCAACAAAAAACTGCATACTTTGAATAAAATCGAGGAGTTCTGCACTCTTCTAAATTCTAAACGTTGTTGGTCGGTTCACAACTGGGCATACTACAAATGGTACAAAGCAAATTCTATCTTAACCGGCTGTGAGTTTAATTCAGACAGATTATGCAATAAAAGCAATATTTGAAAATCCTTTATAATTGCAATGCATGTCATTGTGTTAACGTAAACTTAACATTCTGATAATGGCAAGGATTTGTGTTGAAATGTAAGCGTAGAGTTAAGTTGTTTAGCCTAAGGCATTCAGTAAAAGCTATGTCTTGACTGTAAGAGTTGTTACGAACAGAACTGATTAAAATGTTTTCTCTGCTTTTTGTGAACAAAAATGTATTTAAGAATTAAACCAAAGCCTTGTACAACTGATTGTTTCAAGATGACTAATGCTTGCTTAAAGACTATGCCTATTCTAGGTCCTGGAACTTAGCTAGTTTCTCCTCTGAAAAACATCCACCTGTATTAAGGTTTTTGCTGCTTGGTCTGATGTTGGTGGTATTATAGCAAAATGTGAACTATAGCTGGACAATTCCTTTACTAAAGGGCTGGTTTCTTTCATTTTTTAATGTGTCGCTGTTCCAAAAAACCTGATTCAAATAGATTAACTATCTCCTCACCCTGTAACCAAGTTTTGCCGGAGTTTGCTAATGACTTATGCCTGGTTTACACGGCAGGATTTTTATGGCGATTTTTGCTCTGATCTTCTCCTTCCGACATATCCCAATTATGGTGATGGCTTTTAAGATAATCTTATAAAATATTCCTGCTGTGTGGTGTGCTGTAGTCTGCTCAAATCGGGGATATTCAACATGTTGTATCGTCTTGGCCCAATATCCTGCTGTTTGGGATGTTCCCTGAGGACAAACTAGCAAGCAGCCTAATTTAATGTCACCTATAGCCAATCAGAAAGTGAAGTGACAGAAACACGGAAGAGAATTACTCTGTAATCTGTCCCGTCTGAAATCTGAATTTTTGTAAGTGAAATCTGTTTATGTGTGGTGTGTTATGCTTGCCATGTGGCTGAACACCACACATTGTAGGACCAAACCTGGTATACCTATGATTTTCTATCGTCATGTATGGGGTCTCTCAGGTTTTGAAAATCAGCTGACAATTTGAAATCCTGCTTTGTGAACCAGGCTTAAGTCACATAAATCAAGTGTGCTTGAGAAGGGAAATACCTAAAACATGCAAGACACCAATCCTCGAGGACTGAGAGGATATTCGGTTGTAATTGCACTACAGTTAGATAGCATTGCCACCACAGACCACTTCATAGCAGTAAAGGTGCCGCAGAAGACTGAGACTACTCGGCATGGAAGTAGATACTGCAAGTTTATCTCACATCCAGCCTTATTAGGCATTCAGGGGCATTGTCATCACTAGTCAAGTGGCAACTGCCTCAACTGTCTTAGTACTGAAGTGATAAATTAGACAAAAAAAAAACTATTGTCATAAGCACAATGTTTTTCTGTAACTGTAAAGAGGCTTAATGTGAGACATGGTAAAGTCCCTTAAGATTTGATCTCCAAATCTCCAGCCTGCGAAGCCTGAAAGGAGAACGACAGGACCAATGGTGCTGCAATGGAAGTCTTCATGCATTATTTTTACCTGGTAGGTTAATGCATTGAGAATGAATATTGTAATTAATCAATCATTGTTTCAAGGTTCTTAACAGCTGATAAATATTCTTTTTCAGCCCTGAGTAAGACAAATCCCTGTTGTTACCTTCAGCCTTGAAATACACAACATTGAATGCTGCTTTCAGTGTTGCTCTTGGCACTGTCTTAATGGTTGACTTGGTGAACACTCATGTCATTATAAATCCTAATAAAATAATGATGTACAATTCTTTAAATGTTCCATAAAATTCTTTCAGTATGCGGCCTCAGACTGTTCATTTCATACAATTGAATACTTTTTTTTTTGTTTTACTGAACCTGTAAGTGTCTTCACCAAGCTGATGGTGTGTATAAACTAAACATGATGTCTTCCTGACTTAGGCAAATTCTTTCTAGAGCCATACCTAATTCCAGTAGTTTTTAAAGTGTCATTTTTACAACACAGTGAGTAAAAAGAAGATCTCTGAGAAGAAGCCCTTTTGTGTTTCAAATAGAAATACTTAAGAATTTCAGATAAGGAAGGTCCCGAGCTGGGCTCTTCAACTTGACTTCTTCCAAATCAAACCTATATGCAACTTTAAAATGTAGCCTTAATCACTTGTTAAAAACATAAATAAATATTGCATCTCTGATTTTTTTTGGGGGGAAAAAAAAGGCCCTATTGAGTATTTGGTGTCCAGTGGAATCCAGTGTATAATATATTGTTATTTAAACTTGAATGTCGGGCTGGTTTTCTTTCTGTGGCAAACTCAGGATATTTGTCACAGACCTTAAATTTCTGTATTTATATGTTAATTTATTTATTGACATTTTTTATTTATATTTTCAGAATGAAAGGGGAAATAAAGTTAGAGTATTCATGAAGCATTTTAAAATTTAGGTATATTTAAAGTTTCTTAAAAACAAATTTCGAATTTTGGAACAGAAAATCAGCATTTCTAGAAATATAGGTTAGTGGTCCATAAAACCAGCATTTGTCAAAAATAAAATGTTCACTTGTATGTGTTTTGGAAATATAGATCATCCTATGTTGTAATTTTAAAATATGAGATTTCCATAGTATCTTTATGCGTTTTTTCACTAACTTTACCATATTGGGGTTTCTTTTGTCCTAGCATTACTGATGATGTTGTAAAATATACAAAATCTAATTGTCATGCAGAAACACTGAGCCCCTAAACTATTTTAATTGTGTAAATATATGTTGCTCAAAACCTATAAATGTGTCTAAGCATCAGTGATGTATTCACATGGTATCCAATATTTCTAAGCAGAATTTGAATAGTACTTAGCAGTTTCCTTATTCCTCTAAAAAACAGAAAACAGCAACATTCCTTGATCTTGCTTTTTTATGTAAAATTAATACTGCATGTCAGTTTAATTACAGTTTTTTATATAGTGAATGAAACTGAGAATTTGTTTTTACATTTCACATCAAGTGAGCCTTTTCAAGGATTTCAGTGCTGAGCAAAGACGTTTAGCTGGTTAAGAATATCTTAGATTCATGGCTTTAAATTAGAAAGGTTTTTTGGTCATATTTGAACTTTGAATCATATTGCTGCATGAGCTGTCCCTAATTTGCGTTATTGCAGCAGACAGTGGAGAGAATAAGTGCTAAATGGATCGATACCTCTGAAGAAAAAAAGCCTTACCATGAAGTTTTTGCACTGTTATGGACTTTCCTACTAAGTGTTCTTAGCAGTGCAAGACTTCCCTCTCCAAGGAATCAGATGAAATCTGGTGTTTTTCTTCCCATGGTTCTTTAATAGGTCTCCTGGGACTTCCATCCAATATGCAGCAAAAGCAAAATAAAAACATTGATAATTTCTAAGTTATGCATAGAAAGGAAAGTAAGACATACCCTACCTTTCTAATGATGTTCCTTTTTCTATTAATTCCTGAGACAATTCATTGCTCATTGTGTTTTTTTTTTTGTTTGTTTGTTTTTTTCTGGTGCAGGAAGCATCCCTTCTGCCTTTTGCACTTGTTCTTCAGATGTGAATGGATGGTAACGTGACAGGTGAATAGACTGTCTCCTTTATTCAGACTATCATCTCTTTTACATAATGTTGAAGACACTTGGAAACTAAGAATTACTTCAGGAGAAAATAAAACTGTGTTTTATATACACTTGTTCAAGCTCTAAAATAAATTTTAAAATGTATCTCATTTTAGATTTGAGAGGGAATAATTTACTAGTTACTTCAAAAAAGTATCTTTACATAACAAAACTAAAATTTTAACATGAAGCAGTAAGTTGTTTTTTTTAAATCCATTGTCTATTTTGTAGTTTATTTTGCTCTAGTAAGAAAAATATTATGTTTATAATGTTTGTTATGTGGTAAACTACTTTAAAAGGTTTAGGGTTTTCTATTAAATGTTTTTCAGAGGTTAACATTTTTTTTTTGTTTATTTCAATGAGCTAAAAAGTAAATAGTTCTGCTAGGATGTACAGACCAAAGTCGATCTCCAATTATCAACGTGAGGATATCAAGGGCATTTTGTGGAACAGCAAGTCCTGTCATGTCTTTGAAGCATGTGCATCGTTGGAATTTTAAGCGATCAGCTGAATCAGAACAGGGTTTGTTGTTTTTCAGTGATGTCACTGTCTGGTTTAATTGGGGTTTTTCTGTTTTTTACATGTTAAAATCAACTGAGTACCTGGATATTAGATTTTAATTTTCCATGAGTGCCTCCCAGTCAGTGGTCACGCAAGTATTTGTAAAATAGCTTTGAGTAGGGCAACATTTTCACATTTTTTAGTCGCAAATGGTCTGCATGTCAATTTTCCACAGTGCAGGCAGAGCATTGTCACAGTCCGACATGAAATTAAATAGTTCTGGTATTGCATCTTTGCTGAGTTGTTTGAGAAGCAAGTGTGTAAATGTTGTCACAGTGTCACGCGTGAGGTATATGACCTTTAATATATATGTACATATGACATGAGTATGATGCTCATGTAGTGGAATTTTTTGACTTTCGAATTTGTCAGCCGTTCTTTGCTGGTGATCCAATTATGTAGTCTACATTGTCCAAACCAAGGCCAGAGTGTTTTCAGGTCTGTCTTTATATATCATGATGCAACATAAATATTCATCTAAGCACAAAATGTGCAGTTCTAACTCTGAAAAGATAAAGTTTTATTGAGGTAAATGGTATATCAGTAAAGCTGTTTATACTTTAAAGGTATAGAAAGAAAGTATAGCTATTCTGTTTCAAGGACTCTCTTTGAAAAATATGGTAAATAACACACATTTTGTGTTTTAGTTGGCATATGAACTCATTTATTTGTTTTTTATTTCTTTTTATTATTGTTGTGTTTTGATATATGTACGCTATTTTATATTTACTCAGAAATGCAATAGAAAAACAACAACTTATGACTGCAACCAAGAGCCATGCAAACATGATTGCAACTATAGATTTTATACTACTGAAAATTGATCAGATTCTTTGTAAGTCATAAAAAGAATGAAAAATTAGACCATGATGAACCCTTTAAAAGCACCCACTGACCCTACATCTTTTGCCAAATTTACTTCGGGACACTGCCGTTCCAAAGTTTACATTTTATTTGAACCCAAAACTGTGACACCACATCTTTATTTGTTTGTTTTTTATTTCAAAATTTTATTAACACATAACAGCAGATAGCAACAGCATTTACTTTCATACAATGTTTACACGCTCAAAGGAGTGGGCAGAAATAAAACTTTTATTAACCCACCCCTTCTCCTGCGAGATCATTTGCATCACTTTTTATTCATCAAGCAAACATTCCGTTCTGCCCAATGACAAAACCTTGTTAAAAATCTTAAAGGGATGTGTACATTCTAAAATCCACTGTATGGGGCAAACATTTTTTATTCACTTGTATGAAATGGTGAGGAGCTTGAGGGAGCCTCAAATTACTAAATTACTAAACATGCTTTGCTGAATGTGATTCATAATATTCATAATGATTGTTTGGCATGCCTGGTTTCTGAGGTCTCTCGCCCTTGTCCCTCATCTCTCAATGTTCCCATAAGGCCAGAAAAGCATTGTCCTGGTCTTGCCACAGTGTGATCTACATTCAATAGACAAAGGATTCCAACCGGGTTTATTTCTTATTTCTTTTTACCTTCTCCCAGTAACAGATGGGACCAAAACTGGGGGGAAAAATCATTGAAGACAAAGAAATTAGTGCCTTTTATGTGGATCCAGAGCAGCCAAACACCAGGGATGTTTGGCAGGGGTAAGAGAGGAGTTGCAGCCTTTCAGTATCATTTTACCCCTCATTGTTGCAAAAAAATTTACACTACAGTAGAGGAGCCATACAAGCTTGAGTATAATAGAACCTGTCTGACACACTGTTTGTATTGTTTTAACGAACACAAGAGCTGTACACCTCAATATAAACGGAAGAAAATGCACACACTGACACATATGCTCACATCTATGCATTCACTTTTGGTTATTACTGAGCAGACACACACACACACACACACACACACAAACACACCTCTGTGAGCTGGTGATAACTGCTTAGCAGTGTATGCTCCAACAATTGTCAGACTGCCATGGCACACAGAGCCAGGGAAGGAAAGAAGGGGAGGGTGAAGGAGCAAGCTATGAGTGGCATCACAGAGTGGGTACAAGGAGAATTAGACAGGTGCCATGTGGAGTGGTTGGCAGAATGAGGAAAAAAGGTAGACGTTGGTAAGAAGGTGGCAGAAAAGATAACAGCTGAATTGTGAAACAAGAAGAGATGGGAATAACTTCAAGATTTCCGCAAATGGCAAGACCTATAGAAATGGCTGGAGGAGTCAGGGAAATGGGAGGACAAAGGAGAGATGAGAGGAACTGAGAAGGCACCAAGCCAAAGAAAAGATATGGAAAAAGGCGGAGAGTAAAATAATAGCAGAGAAAGTGTAAAAAGGGAAGGAGAACAAAAAAAGGCATATAGGGTGAATGATAATGTGTTGTGCAAGCACCTCCACCTCCATTGAATGCTACACTCCCACTCCCTTCATGGTCTGCAGTCTGTCATCAACACCCATCTCCAAGGACAGTACAGACAGGCCTCCGTCAGGAGCTGCACAGTAAAAGTCATGCACGATATATGCAAGTGGAGCTGATCCCTTGTCTTAATTTTACTTAATTTGCCATAACACCTCACCTCATCTACCATTATGTTAAGAAAGAAGAGCAGGATAGAGAGTGCAGGGGATGCTATAAGTCAAAATGGGAGGTTCTGTAATGAGATGGTGTGGTACTAATAGAAGGTAGTGTGTGCAGCAGATAATCTGTTGATCGTGTATGGTCAGAAGCCAAACAGCACCCCCATGTGGCAGAGCTTTATGTGAACTAAATGATTAAACGATTCAGAGGTCTTCAAATACATAATACATTTTCCGCCTTGAAAGTTTATATTTTAAAAGCAGAATAAGACTAAGAATAAAAAAAAAACAATGATAAATGAATAAAGCATGAATTACACAGAATATAATATAATATAATATAATATAATATAATATAATATAATATAATGTAATGTAATATAATATAATATAATATAATATAAAATATAATATTCTAGTTTTGGGTCCTAACTGGGTCACTACAGTCTATGCTATTCTGCTGTTTCCTCATTTGTCCATGTCAACAACTGACCTGCTTTTCCTCTCCCTCCTTCCCTTTTCCTCCTCTCCTGTGTAAAACCATTTAGTTTTGGATGAGACAACCATTCAGTTTGTAGAAAAAAGATTGCTGCCCAAGTTTAAAATCAATCACATCGACCTTTGGAAATGTCCGTTTCTAATGTGCTGCGGTGGTGTGTCTGAAAAAGTAAGATTCTCTTCTGCTAACCAATTATTAACCTGAAACATTATACATCAGCACATATTTTTAACACATTTTCTAGCAGCCTTTAACTGTTTCAAATAAAAGGTGCCATAACATGACATAAAAAGGCAGCACCTAGTAAACAACTGACGTTTACGTTCACAGCCTTTAATTGCTTTGTAACAAACTTAATCTGCATTTCCTCATCATTTTTAACATCTGTGTTGCAACCACCTATGGCCCAATTCGAAGATGAACTTCAAAACGTTTCTTCTGAAAACAGTTTGAATCTTCTCATGAAATTACTGACAGAGACATGCCGTTAATGCGAATGCATAATGCATCAACTTCTGAAAAAGATATTTTTGGCAGCGCTGGATGCTGTGTTGCTACTCAGGAGATGGCTGTGTGATGATGATTATTTTGATCATTTGTTGATTTGATTCACTTTTGCACTATTGTTTATCTCTAGTGGCTGGCGAAAAATGTAACAGATTTTTGCATATGTAATTTTCATGGGTTAATGAGTGATCATGAATCATTAAAACAATGAAATATAAAAAAATTAAAATATCAAGTCATAGCTGAGAGTACAAATTTGGATTCGACAAATATTTACACCATGACTGCAGTTCCAAACTAAAGGTGTGTTTTATTTAATGTAGCACTAACAAATAAATAGCAGATTGCAAAACAATTTACAAACACCTGCTTGAGACATTTTTAAAGTTGCCCACTTGTATTGCATCCATCTGTAGATGGAAATACAACAGACTTTTATATTATCTATAGAACACAATCACTAACATTTCTCAGATGGAGTCACTGAGGAATGTCAGACAATAATTGTGTTAAATGATTAAAAAAGCTGTCTATCCCCCTTCAACCACCAACAATAAAGACACACATACAAACACACTGCATACCATATCTTATGCAAGAAATTTTAGGAGAACTGATACATTTATGATAAGAACTAAATCACATTATTCTATGTAAATACCCAAGTCAGCCCAGCCTCTCTTTACCATTGGCTCCCAATTCTAAGGATCAGAAATACACATGGGGCAAATTAACATTTGCTCTCTTAGTGTGCAAATGGCAGCTCGTGCTTGCCATAGAAATGAAACAGTGGCAACTGCAGGGGAGGGAAGGGGGAAATATTTGAGCTGGGAACGATTAATAATTCCACAGACAGAGCAGTAACATTTGCTTTTAGGGCCCATGGATTGACAGAGCTAGCTTCTTAAGGAACTTTTGAATGAAAGCTTGTTTTTTATTGGCAATTCCATCTTGCCCTCTGCATTCAGAAGCATCATTGCTTGCATTGTATTGACCTGCGTTGGAATTAGAAGCTGTACAGTTTTCCGTACAGTGAAAAGCCAATTTCTCGGGCTATTTTTCTTATAAATAGGAAGGAACCTTTACAGAGACAAATAGGCTGTAATCTATTTCTTACAATTACCATCCAGTGCAAAAGTAGGAATATTTGTCCAAATTATCATATGAACAAAAAAAATCGTAATGCTGTGCTTCATTATGCAAAGCCCATAGTCTTAGTATACTTTAAAAGAATGTAAGTATTTGACATTTTCAGCTGTGCAAATATAAAAGGATGGAGACACTGACCGATTGTCTCATTGCAAAAATGCAATAAATGATTTGCGGAGCTACTCTGTGGCTCCAACACTTAGTTCATTAAAGCCGTGATCACTCAAAGAGCTAAATGGACAGAGTTACTGTACTGTAAGAAGAGAAAAAGGGACATATTGCTGAAACTCCACAGGCATCACAAAAGGAGCACCTTCCCCATTTGCTGCTCAAGATGTTTGACTCAAGGCAGTTCTTGGTGCAGATGGCTTTTCTCTGCTCCGCTGTAGCTTGATCCTGCTGTGGAAATATGCTGTCTTTTTGGAATCCTTCAACGAGACAGACAGACGCTTATAAGAAGGAAAAAAAGGAACTAAAAAGGATAGCTTTGAGCACACATCAGACACCGCTCTGTGCATTAATAAAAACCCATTTCAAACTGGTGAAATGTGTCAGTTCGGGCAAGATGTTAAACAATTATTAACTGCACTTTTCTGTTCAGTTCTGAGAGATCGTATGTTCCAAGCTTTTAATCTTAATAATTCAGTGTCCAATATATGTTGCATTAAAATGCTCTGGATGCTACAATTCTTTCCAGGACTTGAGCTTGTCACCCTGAGGCATTTCTATAAGGACACAGGTACCTGAGAGGGAGGATGCTCTTTTCAACAAGGTTTTACCTTGCTTTTGTTAAATATTTTAAATATTACTTAAGTACTTTCGATGTTTTATTCACTATTGCCATCACAACAATGCCGAATATGTATTATGACATGCTTGTCTTTAATAATGCACACATAACAAACAATTGACACCTGGGTTTTGCATAAGCTGCTGAAATTCCAACACAGTGTTTTCAAAGTCTCTGAATCACTACTAAATAAAAGTTTGTTATTGCATATTTGCTGTGAAAACTGTAATTAGTCATGGTAAATACAGTGTTGTAACAATGTGACAAGTTACAGTTATTCAATTTCCTTAAATTGCTACATATCACCAGTAAACAAAAACTTATAGTGGCATGTTGTACCATGCAAAATCAATTATGATTGTCTGCATTTAAATTACATTTTTTTTATCAATGACAGGCAGCTAAATTTTATTAAAAAACTACAACTTATTTTACTGGTAAATCCTGTGATAAAAAGAATGGGTGCTAATATTGGACTACAACTAATATTACATGTAATAATAGTAGAATATTGAGCAATAGCATTTTGTCTATAAAGCAAAACAATGGAGATTATAGCCTATTTTATCATTCAATAGATTTAACACTAAAGACTCATCATCTTGCCATCCAGTCAAGACATAAAATTTAAAAGCTGATGTGTTGAGAGTTGTCAGCCCGAGCTGTGTTGATCAGACGTTTCAGAGCCCCGCAGCTGAAAAATCAGTTGTGACATTAGCAGCTACAGTAGTTGTCATAGTGCCAATTTAAACCTTTCGTTGCAGACAGGGAGAGAAGTGTGTGTGAGAGCAGGTGAGAGAAAGATGTGCAAGTGCTGCTGTGCGAAGAAATGTGTGAATAACTATGTAAGTAAGCGTTAAGGAAAGATAAAAGTTGGTGTTTTTTTCCACTTTGATATCAGTTGATCAGCTTATTTCCGAGGGATTTTCTTTACATTGATGCCTGTCTGAAACAGTGCTGACTGAGGTAGTCTATAACTCACAAAATAGGCCTGCCAAATCCACGTTCTTGCGCTCCAGTAGACTGTAACTGACTGAGGTATTTCACAAGCAACAAAAGGTGGTCGATTTCCTGTTGTTATTGTTGTTGTAGGCCTACCTGGTTGTCATTCCCGTCAGCAACTAGTCAAGCGTATTCAACTTCAAGGAGAAGTAGCTCCTTTGATGTGAGTCCAAAGCTCCTGCTGATTAAAATAAAAAAGGGAAATTTGAGCATATGTGCACAAAACTACTTCCAATATACAATCTGCTTTGCATGTGATAAATCATTTGTTGCAAAAATGTTTAACTATGCAATGACAGAATATCTGTTTTCTAACTCGTCCTCTTACAGTACCAGTCTTCTTCTTCAGATTGAATATATTTGGAGTCTCGTGAGGAGCAATAATTGACACAGTCAGTTGAAACGTCACCTCACACATTACTTTGCTTGCTGGTGACTGGAGTGAATAGTCCCACTTAATCTTCTGGACTAATTTTCATGTTGGCACTGTTTGAAATAAATGAGGTTACTTCCTCAACCGTGTCTATTTGGCATTTTGGTGACTCCATGTTGAGGGAGAGGGCTGCAGCGGGTGTGGTAATGCCAGTCCAGCAACACACAGCAATCCTCTTGCCAAGAATGATTATGTTTTACACGGTCCAAAGCCAGACCTGTTCAAACCAGGTCAACGGCTAATTGCGTGTGTTCCATATTCTTTTGGTTTCTTTATTTGGTAAAGGAAGACCTGAAAACACTCCCTGTTGTGTCACAAAAATATCATGAATTATGTTTTAAAGGTTTTTGTTCTACTACTGTCATTAAACATTAGCTGCGTTTCCATTACAAATGTCTGCAAAACTTTGTCGATATTTTGCCAGTGCTGAAAAAAGACAATTTTGCAATTCCGGAGTTTCCATTAAATAAGAAATACAATTAAAATCACACGTGAATAAGTTTGTTCACGTGACAACTCAATAAAAAAACATGGCGGCAACAAATGGCTGCTTCAAGATCTTGGGAAATGCTTACATTTCTTTGCTTTTTGGAATCTAAAATGCTGGTAATGCCCCCGTACCAAACAAAAAAAAAAAAAAAATACTCTGTCTCCTGGTGAATACAAACATGCCGAATCAAGCTGCTCTGAGTTTTCCCAGTGGTCCTATTGCCATTTGCAGAAATACACCGCTCCTGGTCAGAACCAACCAGTCAGAACCAGGAGGAATGTCTTAGCAATGTCAATCATGCTTGTGTACACGCTGCTCACACCCTACCCTGCACAGCACATACCATCACTCTAGCTCAAGATTGCCAGTGTGCTGCAGCTGTGTTAATGGTATGGGCAAATCACACTCAGTGTAAAGCATATCAATGATGTTTTCTCCAGTGAATGTGCTATAGTAGTTTATCATCAGTTTATCGTCATCGTTGGCCCATGGTACCATGGACTTAGCCTGAAAGTTTGAACAAGCACACCTTACAGGTCCCTCTCCGTTGCTCTCTGCTGTGCTACTGCCATTCCTCTACAGCTCCTTCCCCACAGTGGAGCCTGCCATAAATGCACAGGTTAGTAAGCAGGGTGATCTGACCAAATTCTGCTGTCAGGACAGTGACAGTTTTAACAAATATGTAAAAAATACATTTTAACAAAAGTTACCTACTGCAGTTTTAAGGTCCCTTTTGTAAGAAGTATATTGTTCTGAAAAAATCATGAGTTTCTTACATATTTAACTTTTTGTCATTGAGTTTGAAACAGCTCTGATCCACATACAGAAGGACACTCCAGAGAACAAAAATCAGTAAAATGATGTTTTTTGAGTGACTAATAATCAGGAACAAGAACGGGTAAATCTCCAACTGTATGGAAGGAAAGGGAAGAGAACTGGTGAGACAAGGGACTGAAATAAGACGAAAAAACTAGTGACAAAAACTCTGAGCTGGGATAGTGAACGGTTTACTAGTTTGATGTAGTCAGGTCGCCAGGGGCTTAGGGATTCGGCGTTTATGTCCATATAAACAGTGTTCGTCTTGATGTTTTATCCTGGTGCTGTTCTGAGGTGGAGCAAAAACCGTGAGGTAATCCAAGTTGTAATGGCTTACGTAGGAGGGTGGACAGGATACGCTCAATGTCCAGATGCAGAGAAACGAAGGAATCTGGATGGGTGCCAGCCAGAGCGAAATCCAGTCGAAGACAATAATTCAGGAAGCGAAGTCTGTAGGTAGTTTTTTGCCACAGAGTCTTCTGAGGCAGTAAATCCAAGAGTCAGGTTCTCAGCCTGCGAAGGAGCATAAACAAGGTTACAAGGAGCACCAAAAAACAAAGCTTAGTCTAGAGGTGGCTGAGTTCGTTACCACTGTAGGCAAACACTCTCACATCAAAGTGCTGGCAGCCTCCTGCTTAAATACTCCTCCAATCAATCAGCAGAACAAGACGCACCTGTCCACCAGTGCACATAAGAACTCCAGCACCATCTGGGAAACTGAACACAATGTTGGAAACCCAAAAACACACACACACAAACCAAAACCCTGACACTTTTTTAATTTAAAAGGGACAGTGTACATTTTAAACATTAATTTCACAATTTGATAGGCCATACCAGATTACAGCTTTAAGCTAATTCACACCTACAGTCATTCGGTAGTGTCTTGCTATCCTTACAAGGACCTTGCATTGACTTCCATTCATTGCTATAGCCTAGCCCTGACCCTTACCTAGCCCTGACCTAACCGAAACCTAAACTCAATTCATACCTTAGTCATTAATCTAACCATTAACCCACATAACACATTGCCCCTTGTGTTGTTAAACAGGCTAAATTTCTACACAGTGGTCAGGGATTGATCCACATAAAGTTAGACAGACACACACACACACACACACATACATACATATTACTATTCCTTGACAAAACACATTTTAGGAAACAAAATTTCAAATTTTTGAAGGATTATTCAAAGGGTAAAAAATGACAGAGAAATAAAATGTGGGATGTGATCAGCCAGTATTTTTTCACTGATAGTATTGGTTGACCTTTTGAAATAAGTGAGGTTATGTGAGGTCATAACTGATATGCTACCTGAGTTGACAACTTTAAATGTGACCTCACCTTAGACTATATGGAATAAAAATAACAGCATAAAATAAATAAACAAATCTCTCGCTGTCCAAGACCCATAAAACAGTAGATTTCTGCCGTCGATACCAACTCAAAAACCCTTTGAAATTATATCAAACTATAGTGTGGCGGTGGTGCAGGTGTAAAGCACGTCACCCATGTATGGAGGCTACAGTTCTCAATGCAGCCATCACAGGTTCAGGTCCTAGGTTGTTGACCTTTGCTGCATGTCTTCCCCTCTTTCTCCACCTCATATCTTGTTAGTCAGCTTACAAAATAAAGGCTAATAGTACCACAGAAATAAATAAATTAGGCCAAATTAAATAAATAATATATATTTCACACCACACGTTTTGTGAGACTGTTGTGCTTTAAGCAATAGTTAACAGGACCTTATAAACCTCACCAAAGGTTTTTTGGTGGATCTGGTTTATTCTCTAAGCATGCCAGAAAATGGGATTTATTTTTGGTTTGTTGTCAATTTATTTAGTAATTTTGTTTTTGGACTTAAAACAACACAGTAGAGACTTACAGGTAATCAGCATGATCAGTGAGCAACCATCATGCATGCAGTTATGTTGTACCATAACATGAAAGTTTAGTTTAGTTAAAGCTTACTAGACGTCATTTGATTGATGCATTAGCCAGTTGTTTTAGCTAGATGTTACTTTAGCTCTTTGAGTATTATGTAAACATCCGGTGACTGAATTATGTCTAAAAGCAAAAACTCACACAAAAGGCAGAGTACAGTTATTTCCCATTCCTATTTTCATTAGGAACCTAATTGCTCCACAGTATGTTGGTTATATAATAATTTGTCTTTACCTACAGTAAATGGCAAAATATGTGCTGTCCATGATATTTACAGTTTAAAAGCATTCAGTTACTTCATTTCTTTTCTGTCTGTGTGTCATGTGCTGCTTTGTTTCTTGATTCAATGAAAAAAAAATAGAAAGGAAAAAAAGAAAACAACAGCTGACTGCTTGAAACAACCTACTGAGACTAAAACCGACTCATTTCCGATGGTGTCCTAGAAAAATAAATCTCATTATAATTTCTAACATGAAGACAATCTGCTTTGGAACAAAATTATGAGTAAAGCTAAAAAAAGACTTTAAAATAAACATATTGGGAAATCAAAACAACTCAACTCCATACATATGCATGGGGTGACTTCAATGAGATGGAGCGAATGCTCTTCGATATCGGGGGATAAATGAGTGCATGCTAAAATCTTTTGAAAGTTTGCAAATACAATTAGCAGTGTTGTTTTAGTGTTAAAAGTTTAGCTGGAAGAGAAAAACAATCTTTAACAAAATATAGCTGGTAAAATATCATTTTTTAAACAAAGAAAATATCACAATGCAAAGATATTGCATGATCAATGTCCTTGTCAAAAAAAAAAGGGACACATATTTTCTTTATGCCAGTCAATTAAAGAAGGATCTGTATTTTTTCTTTTACAAAATGTCTTAGCTAATTCTGTTTTGTAAGTGGCTGAAGCTCATTACAAGCCCTGAGTGTTCTTTATTCTCCAACCAAATCCCCATTATCAAATTGTCACGACCTTAATTTCATTTCCTCTATTGATAAATGTGGAGTCACCATAGGTGGGAAGAATGGAAGCTTTTTTGACACCTCATCTAAGGTTAATTCCTCTGAGAATCTCAAACTACAAATTGATAATGCTAACGGCACATTGTTCTTCTGATCAGACATACACAAAATTAAATCTATTGCAATTTACTGTAATGCATTTACTGGCTGAGAAAATTACATTCTTTAATGACTTTTTGGCATATATTGCAGTTTTTGGAATTAGCATTTTCTCTTGCAATCATTTGCAGGGTTTAGATTAGGTTCTGGAATTAAATTTTTTTCCTCTAGTGCAATAATAACACCACATTTAATGTAGGCTATAAAACTGTACTTACTTATTTTAGAGCAAATTCTTGGTGCAAGACTCATTGTATTCACACAATATTCACTCATTGTATTCACTCATTTGCATTCTTGTCACACTTAAATGTTTCAGCTCATTAAACAAATAATGTCTGCCAAATATATAAAAATGTAATACTTTATATATATGTTTGAATGAATATATCACTTATTAAAGCAACCAAACCGGTCCTGTCTCAACACCAGATTCTGCCCCCCCCGATTACACCGCGTGGTTAACCTAGTTTTTTTAACTCAAAGTCAGCAGCCACTCCTCAGTGTGATTACTGTGTAACCAACGGAACAAACAAATCATAAATGCAACCTGTCTGAAAACATGAAGTGGGCTAAAATATCTCGAAAAAGCAACTCATCATTCTCCAGATCTTAAGAAATTCAAGAGTAGTTGAGAGAGACAGTCATTAACATATATCTGTCTGGAAAGGGTTGCAACGCTAAGACTTTGGGGCTCCAACCAGCCAAAGTGAGAGCAACTATCCTTAAATGGAGGAAACCGTATAGTGTTAAACCTTCCCAGGAGAGACTGGTCTTACAAAATGACTCCTAGTGCACATTAGAGACTCATCCAGGAGAAGCAACATCTAAGCATCTAAGGCACTGCAGGCCTCACTTGCCAGAACTCATGATTTAACACTAACAGAGAGACTGGGTAAACTAGGCCTTCATACAAAGATTCAAGGTATAAACCACTGCTGATCAAAAACAACATATACGTCCAAATAGAAAAGACCATCTTGATGATCTCCAAGACGTTGGGGAAAAATGTTCTGTGGACTGGCAAGATACAAGTAGAGCTTTTTGGAAGCTGTGTGTCTCATTAACTAGCAAGACAAAAAACAGCCTAGCTACAGTTAAACAAGGTTGTGGAAGTGTAATGGTCTGTAACTGCTTTGCTGCTCTAATGCCCACCCTTCAGTTTGTGAATGTGAAATTTAGGTCAAGTTATGTAGCAAGACAATGATCCAAAGCATACTAGCAAGTCCACCTATGAAAAACAAAAAATAAACAAATAAATATAGGCTTGGAGTGGACAAGTCAAACTCTGAACTTAATTTGTTTGAGATGCTGTGGCATGACCTTAATAGACCGTTCAGACATTTCAGCAAATGACTTGGTTGTCATTAAGGGAGCCACAAGCAATTTTTAGGTTAAGGACAATTACATTTTCCTATTGAACAATGTTGGACTGAATAGTTTTTTCCTTAAAAAATAAAATCATTATTTGAAAACTGCATTTGTATTTATTAGGGGTATCTTCAATAATAGAATTTGATTGATCATCTGACATATGTAAATGGAACAAAAAAAGCAAAACAGAATAAATCTGTGAAGGGTCCAACCCTTGTATAATGGCATGTATGTTAACTCAAATAAATGTTTAAATCTAGCTAGAAACTAAAACCTATAGTACATTCTTTCCAGTTGATTTGGGGAACGCAAGCTTTAAGGAAAAAAGTATTTTTGTTAAATCAGTCACTACACTTCACCCAATTAAAGCTTTAACTCTGGACATGTCTGTTTCTGTTTATGGTTAACAAATCAGCAGTAAATCTCCCAGTAGTAATTTATGTTTTTCTGCAACTGGACCGCTGACCCCAGCCACTCCAAAAAGCAAATATTAGGCACAAGGGAGAAAAGCCTTTGAAGACTGGCTGGGTGCATGTTTCATTGTGATGCATGCTAATAGACACAATAGCTTTTGAAGTTTCACATGATCTGTAGATGTCATTGTGAAAAGCTAGAAAATACTCTGATTAACAACAGTGTTGGTGAAAAAAAAAAAAAAAAAAAAGGCTTGGACCTGATTAAAGCACTCCTTCTCATTGCTTTTGAATATATATAAAAAAAGAAATACCATATCATTTATTGATCTGACATTAATGAGCAACTGCCAACATCACATGATAACAGCAATTTCACTTTGTACAGAAACGTTTTGTTTATGGCCTACTACTTTTGTCTCTTACTTTTATGTTCAGTTTTGTAAAGATTAATATACATTTACTGCTTACATTCTATTTATTTACACATAATCAAAATTAAATATATTTGATTCATGATTCAGGTAAGATTTATAGTTTTCTAAAGAATGTTTTTCTATCTATTGTGCTAAAATTTGAATTTCTAAATTTTTGTTTTCTAGTGACAGAATCTACAGCATTTCTTGATTTTTATCTATTTTTAAGTGACACTAATGGCCTTTATTTTTGTAAGCTGACAGACAGTAAATGGGCTAGAGAGAGAGAGAGATGAAGACATGCAGCAAGGGTCAACAGACCCGGGCTCGAACCCGTGACGGCTACGATGAGGACTGTAGCCTATGTACATGGGTTGCGTGCTTTACTCTTGCGTCTCCGCTGCGCCCTGATTTTATCAACTTTATATTTAGATTGTAACTTGCCTTAGCTTTGTGACACATTATTTACTGATTAACACAGAAACTAAATCAACGTGTTTTAGTGGATGACACCTAAGACAGGAAGTTAAATGCAAAAAGAGTGTACGCACATTACAAATGCTGTCAACATCCTGAAGACCCAAATGTAGCCCATATTTCATTCAGGAAATAATCACACCAAAGCACAAATTTGCAACTTATTTCAGATATGGATGTATGTAAGCACACTTTGCATACAAGCAGGGTAAATAAAGGCTGCTTCATATAAGACAAAAGACTTTAGTAAAACATGGTTCCATTAGAATAAATATAACAACACTGACAATGTGCACTGCAGCTGTTTTGCCTCCAGACAAAGTTATGTGTATTATATTGTCTTTGAATGCATTATGAATGTGCTCAGTTTACAATAACCCCAGAGGGAATGATTCTTGTCACATTTGTATTTAGCCTAACAAATATTATTGAAGTATTTTAAATTATTTTATTTTGCCTGTATAATTCAGAATGGTAAGCAATTAACCAGTAATGCAAAAAGAGTTTTGTACTGTGAAAAAGAATTGCAGTATCTCACCTTACTGAATTACTTCTGCTGTATATGTATAAATAGGACAGATGAACAAAAAACTCACACTTACCCGGTTTTAAGCTAATGATATGTGACTTAATGATTTATTTATTCATTCAATCATGATAATGTATTATCCGTCTGAGAAATGGAGCTTCATTGGTCCCTGACCACCCCCCGGGGCAACAGATGTTTTGGAGCCCATGTGGTATCTTTTTCTTCTACCTCTCTGCACTTTCAACATTTGTTGCTATGGTGGAATTGCGTAATGAGCTCACTAAACCAATTTAATGTCGGTTTGAGTTTTTCATTATGAGGCCAGTCTCAGGTTCAGTGATTTGGGAGACCCCAGTATCATATTACTCTCTCTTTTTCACACTAAGAGGAGTCAAATTAGGCCCTATCCTGGAGCTGTTATAGGCGTGGACAACTGAAAACCATATCATTGTGGAGGCCTGTGATAGACTGAAGGCTCTGCATTACGCCCTGTATCCAAGTAAGAACTACAAGAGCAAGAATGCATGTGACTGTCCTGTTGCAGGAAGACTAACATGTGTTTTAAAGTGAATTGAAACTATTGAAGTATGAAGTATGGCAACACAGCAATGAGATCAAAAAATTATTTTGTGGTTTCGGCACTATGGACTCACTGAAGTAAAGAACATAGTCTAATATCACAAGTGTGTGAACTGTTGTGTGTTGTGTTTGTTTTGTTAGTGTCTAGACCAAGTGAAAAAACAAATTTGTGTCATGTGAATAAGCTTTATTTTTTTCTTTCCTGTAGAAACTTCACTCAGTGTTAAACCCCACAGTTAATACACATTCAAGAAATGACCTACATACAGGGGTTGGACAATGAAACTGAAACACCTGTCATTTTAGTGTGGGAGGTTTCATGGCTAAATTGGACCAGCCTGGTAGCCAGTCTTCATTGATTGCACATTGCACCAGTAAGAGCAGAGTGTGAAGGTTCAATTAGCAGGGTAAGAGCACAGTTTTGCTTAAAATATTGAAATGCACACAACATTATAGGTGGCATACCAGAGTGCATCTGTGACCAAGACAGCAAGTCTTTGTGATGTATCAAGAGCCACGGTATCCAGGGTAATGTCAGCATACCACCAAGAAGGACGAACCACATCCAACAGGATTAACTGTGGATGCAAGAGGAAGCTGTCTGAAAGGAATGTTCTGGGTGCTGACCCCGGATTGTATCCAAAAAACATAAAACCACAGCTGCCCAAATCACGGCAGAATTAAATGTGCACCTCAGCTCTCCTGTTTCCACCAGAACTGTCCGTTGGGAGCTCCACAGGGTCAATATACACGGCCGGGCTGCTATAGCCAAACCTTTGGTCACTCATGCCAATGCCAAACGTCGGTTTCAATGGTGCAAGGAGCGCAAATCTTGGGCTGTGGACAATGTGAAACATGTATTGTTCTCTGAAGAGTCCACCTTTACTGTTTTCCCCACATCCGGGAGAGTTACGGTGTAGAGAATCCCCAAAGAAGCGTACCACCCAGACTGTTGCATGCCCAGAGTGAAGCATGGGGGTGGATCAGTGATGGTTTGGGCAGCCATATCATTTCATTCCCTTGGCCCAATACTTGTGCTAGATGGGCACGTCACTGCCAAGGACTACCGAACCATTCTTGAGTACCATCTGCATCAAATGGTTCAAACATTGTATCCTGAAGGCGGTGCCGTGTATCAGGATGACAATGCACCAAAACAAACAGCAAGACTGGTGAAAGATTGGTTTGATGAACATGAAAGTGAAGTTGAACATCTCCCATGGCCTGCACAGTCACCAGATCTAAATGTTATTGAGCCACTTTGGGGTGTTTTGGAGGAGCGAGTTAGGAAACGTTTTCCTCCACCAGTATCACATAGTGACCTGGCCACTATCCTGCAAGAAGAATGGCTTAAAATCCCTCTGACCACTGTGCAGGACTTGTTTATGTCATTCCCAAGATGAATTGATGCTGTATTGGCCGCAAAAGGAGGCCCTACACCATACTAATAAATTATTGTGGTCTAAAACCAGGTGTTTCAGTTTCATTGTCCAACCCCTGTAAATAAAAAGGTTCCTGGAAATTAACTTCAGGAACTCATAGTTGAAACGCACCTTTGGTTTTTCTTTCACATAGAAGGGAGTCATGGTCCAGTACTGCTCTCCTTTTCTAATCTCCAGCTGTTAATGGTTGATGGCTGCTGATACTGACCCTTATTTTTCTTGAGGTTTGGTTTTTCTAATAAATGGAAGTAGTTCTTCTCTAATGTCGCCAGATGCTTACTCGAGAGGCCCCGGATCATCTATTTAAATCAGCCAAATGACATATGAGAAATTGGTGAAAAAAACTGCAATACCCCTTCATTCCAGCACATGGCATTATAATTTTACTCCGTTAAAAGACTATGAGCTAATGAGCATCTTTAGAGTTATACAGTTGATTAATTCCTTCCATTATTCCTCAAGGTTTACTGGATCCATAAGCAGGAAAAATGTTAAGAATTATTTTAGATTTACTTCTTTACCAACCTGCATCTGGCCAGAGTTGCACCTCACTACGTGATTAATTTACAATAACTACTAAACACTGATGAACACACTAATATTTGATTTATTATCATCAGGTAAACTCATATCAAACAACTACAGAACATTTTAGTAAAAGTGGTATTTATTTAAATAAAAAAACTGATAATCAGTCCGGAAGTACAGATAATTGATACCTTGATTGTATAATCATAACCACATATTTATATAAAGTAGAGAATGCATAGACAGTAGAGAATGCCAGGGCTACTGGGAGCTTCTGGAGAACTGCATCCAAACCTGGAAATGAGGTGTCTCTTCCTGCAGAGCTGTCTGCGTAAAACTATGAAAAATGTAAAAATATTAAAGAGTTCACAATCCACTAAGTTGGGTTTACATGAAAAGACAATGTTAGGGAATTGTGTATTTGTACATGGAAAATCTAAAGTGTTCTGATCATCAGCACTGCTTAAAAACACTCGTTTTACAGAACTGTGTGCAAAACAGTTTATAAATAATGTCTACAATAACTTAAAATGTCACAAATTTCCATCGAAAAATATTCAGTTTTATTTTCTGGTACCTGCAGTTATTCATCACATACCTACTAAACACTATATTCACTTTCATTTGCCACAAACAGATAACAGGTAGCGAGAAATCCGAGAGTGCCGGAGAGATCAGGCACCGGTTAGTGGGGAAGTCCAGTCCAGCTCCCTGGTCAGCTTAGCTTAGCTTAGCAGCCCTATCAGCATGTAAGCGGAACTCCGCTGCTCCAAAAACTCAGAAAAAACATTTCAAAGTAGTCTAATTTTTAATAAACTGACTGGACAGTTTAAGTTTTTTGGTGTACTTGACCGCTTAAAAACATCTTAAAACTAGTTTTGTGACCACTTAATGGGATAAAAACTTAATTTGTTGTATTAATTTGAAGCTGCTGGTGTCAGGCCTCGCTGCACACAACCCCTTTAACAAATCCTGGGGAAAGCTGAAAAGACATACTCGAGAGTAGGACCATTTACCGGTGAAAGGAAAGGCCTGGGAAAGCGAAATTACCCGGGTAAATTTGTATTGAAACACAACCTGGGCTTTACAAAGCCTGGGGCTTTCTCACATCTTAGACAAAACCTTTAATTGTGAACGAATTGTAATAAAATATCTGGTCTAGTGCTTTAAGGTCACTCAACTCTGGGCTCCAGGTGACTCAATTATGTTATATGTTTCCAGTAGTAGGCATCTGTAAAATTTATAATTTCAAATGATAGTGAAGTCTCTAAATATAAAGACACCACAGAACATTTCTCTCCTAAACACCTACAAATCGCTCATTTCATCTCACATGACAACCAGGGTTTATACAAATGACACCATACCAATTGCCAAATGTTAACTGCTTGTTCGCCTGCTCAGTCAGCTCCATATTCCTGGTTTTGTGGTTTATACACCCCCTAATCTGACCAGGCAACAGCAATGACATCATCTTAAACTCTGCAGGTCCTTCTCTTAAACAAATACTTGTGGTATTCTGGCTGTACTTTGCCTCGAGAGCTATTATGCTGCCATATTTACAGCTGAACTCCTTGACCCATGACAAATGTCAAACATTGCCCACAATTAGTCATTATATAAATGTACAATGAGATTAAAGCTGCAGTGTTGAAATGTCTAAGTATGAATTAAGAAAAAAACGGTAAAATAGAATAATCACACATTAAAACGAGATATTAATAATATACTTAGTATGCAACATAAAGTCTAATGACGAATATTGCCCACTGTTACAAGTATATAAATATGATGCACAGATAACTATTATTGCACAGTGAGCATATACAGGTCCTTCTCAAAATATTAGCATATTGTGATAAAGTTCATTATTTTCCATAATGTAATGATGAAAATTTAACATTCATATATTTTAGATTCATTGCACACTAACTGAAATATTTCAGGTCTTTTATTGTCTTAATACGGATGATTTTGGCATACAGCTCATGAAAACCCAAAATTCCTATCTCACAAAATTAGCATATTTTATCCGACCAATAAAAGAAAAGTGTTTTTAATACAAAAAACGTCAACCTTCAAATAATCATGTACAGTTATGCACTCAATACTTGGTCGGGAATCCTTTTGCAGAAATGACTGCTTCAAAGCGGCGTGGCATGGAGGCAATCAGCCTGTGGCACTGCTGAGGTCTTATGGAGGCCCAGGATGCTTCGATAGCGGCCTTTAGCTCATCCAGAGTGTTGGGTCTTGAGTCTCTCAACGTTCTCTTCACAATATCCCACAGATTCTCTATGGGGTTCAGGTCAGGAGAGTTGGCAGGCCAATTGAGCACAGTGATACCATGGTCTGTAAACCATTTACCAGTGGTTTTGGCAATGTGAGCAGGTGCCAAGTCGTGCTGAAAAATGAAATCTTCATCTCAATAAAGCTTTTCAGCAGATGGAAGCATGAAGTGCTCCAAAATCTCCTGATTGACCCTGCCCTTGATAAAACACAGTGGACCAACACCAGCAGCTGACACGGCACCCCAGACCATCACTGACTGTGGATACTTGACACTGGACTTCTGGCATTTTGGCATTACCTTCTCCCCAGTCTTCCTCCAGACTCTGGCACCTTGATTTCCGAATGACATGCAGAATTTGCTTTCATCCGAAAAAAGTACTTTGGACCATTGAGCAACAGTCCAGTGCTGCTTCTCTGTAGCCCAGGTCAGGCGCTTCTGCCGCTGTTTCTGGTTCAAAAGTGGCTTGACCTGGGGAATGCGGCACCTGTAGCCCATTTCTTGCATACGCCTGTGCACGGTGGCTCTGGATGTTTCTACTCCAGACTCAGTCCACTGCTTCCGCAGGTCCCCCAAGGTCTGGAATCGGCCCTTCTCCACAATCTTCCTCAGGGTCCGGTCACCTCTTCTCGTTGTGCAGCGTTTTCTGCCACACTTTTTCCTTCCCACAGACTTCCCACTGAGGTGCCTTGATACAGCACTCTGGGAACAGCCTATTCGTTCAGAAATGTCTTTCTGTGTCTTACCGTCTTGCTTGAGGGTGTTAATAGTGGCCTTCTGGACAGCAGTCAGGTCGGCAGTCTTACCCATGATTGGGGTTTTGAGTGATGAACCAGGCTGGGAGTTTTAAAGGCCTCAGGAATCTTTTGCAGGTGTTTAGAGTTAACTCGTTGATTCAGATGATTAGGTTCATAGCTCGTTTAGAGACCCTTTTAATGATATGCTAATTTTGTGAGATAGGAATTTTGGGTTTTCATGAGCTGTATGCCAAAATCATCCGTATTAAGACAATAAAAGACCTGAAATATTTCAGTTAGTGTGCAATGAATCTAAAATATATGAATGTTACATTTTCATCATGACATTATGGAAAATAATGAACTTTATCACAATATGCTAATATTTTGAGAAGGACCTGTAGCACAAATTAATATAACTATTTTGCACAGTGGTTGGTTGAGAGGAAGTCCGTTGGAGGGAGCTGTTGGGATGTAACTGTGGGGGTCATTGCATGTGTGAGTTTAGGGTGGTTATGGCCTTTGGAAAGAAACTGTTCTTTACTCTGCTGCTTTTTTATTTGATACACCTATAGCGTCTCCTGAAGGGCAATAGGTCAAATAGCCCAAAGCCAGGATAAGAGTTGTCTTTGGTGATCTTTTGAGCTTTGCTTGGGCAGTGGGAGGTATAGCTGTCCATCAGGGAAGGGAGAGAGCAGGCCATGATCCTCTGTGCTGCCTTGACTACCTGCTGAATCTTTTCCTTGTCCGCCTTAGTGCATCAGCCATACCATACTGTGAGACAGTATGTCAGCAGGTTCTCAATCGATGAGCAGTAGAAAGTGAGCAGTAGACTGTAGTCCAGGTTGTTCTTCCCAAGAATCTTCAGGAAGTGTAGGCACTGCTGCGCCTTCCTGATGATGCCATGATGTGGTCTGTCCATGAGAGAACGCTAGAGATAAGGACACCAAGAAATCTAACCGTTGATGTGGAGGGGTTGCAGGGTCCGTTTTCTGCCTCGTGAAGTCCATAATTAGCTCCTTGCCTTTCAAGGTGTTCAGAGCCAGGTTATTGTTTTAACACCAGGCTGTGCTGAAGAACCAGTCTCTCGAAGCACTTCATTAGCGGCGTGAGGGTCATAGGGTGGTAATCATTCAGGCTGGTGATCGGTGACTTCTTCATCATAAGGATAATTGTGTCAGAATTTAGAGAGGGGGGTAGACTATTTGTGCTAGGGAGAGGTTGAAGATCCTGGTAAACATGAGGATAAGTGTGGGAACATGTTCTGAACACCTTGCCAAGTACTCTATCTGGGCCATAACCTTTCTGATTCTGTAGATTCTGTAGAACAGAATCTAAATGGGTTATTTGTCTTATAACGTGACTTAAAGTTACATTTTTTGTAATTTGGCATAATATAAATTAACTGAACTGATCTTAAATTACAAATCTATATGTGAAATCCCCAAATGATGTAATATTACCGGTCATCACAAGGTTTCAGGATCCTAGGGTAAGATAGTTATGGTGTTTGGCCTGGCACTTGTTATTTTTTTTTTTCTCCATTTTCTTTGCCCCAAAGAGTATGATATTTTCTTTGATGTTGCCTATGGCAATATCATTGCAATTCCAGAGGCAAGAGACAATTAAATTTTTGAAGCAACCCATGTGACACATGTTTTTCATTATTTAAGGTATTTGACCTCAAATTCTTATTTACAGGTTTCAAATTATGTGTAAGCTCAAGTTTTCTGAGATGAAGAGTAAAAGAGTTTTTCTTATGAATAACAAAATCAAATACAGTTCTTAAAAAAAAACTTGCAAGCCAGATAAAAATGACAACATGTGCGAAAATAATGAGGGGTGATTATTTCATCAGTTTGTGATTCATATTTTTAGGGAAGTCTGCCTTTTTATGTACAGTCTCACATTTACCTATTACATGTAAATAATTGTTGTTAAAAATATTTCCTATAGGGTAGAAATTCAAATAAACTAACATCCTAAAACAAAATTTTGGGTAATCATCATTATGAAGACGTTTATCTCACTAATAACTTGCATAGTGTTTGTTTACAGATAACGGTTTAGATGTGTGCAGTTCATTAGCTGACTTTAGGACTGAACATGCACTGTCATGTACTTTCCTCTAACAAATCTGAACCACTCAGTGTCCTGAGGGTACAGAAATATATTGAGAGGTTTGTGTTTTTTAGTATTACTAGCAGGGTAGTACTTGCTTGGTACCATGGTATTCCGATTTCTATGGATATAAAGCTTAGACTGGTTTGTTTGTTGTCTTTTCTCTCTTTTTAAATCAATATTTTTTTCTCTGAAATGTAAAGTCACTATTAAAAGTCTTCAAAACACATACACCTCTAGATGGGGGGTAGTGAGCATTTAGAGAATGTAGACATGTTTAGCTTGTCCTATGACCACATCCTTCATAAACTATGTTTGCACCATATTAAGGTTTTAATAGTTTTGCAATTTTCATTAGTTTTTATTTTTATTTAGTTTTGACTTCAAATTTTCAATTCTATTTTAGTTTTGATTAGTTTTTAGCATTTGTTTGTGAGTTTAGTTTAGTTTTTATTTTTTTGAAAATGCTTTGTTTAGTTTAGTTTAGTTTAGTTTAGTTTAGTTTAGTTTGTATTAGTTTCACTTATAGTTTTAGTATTATTTCTGAAATCCAATCCGGGCACATTTCCAGCTCAGAGATTAAAATAAATAAATGTTATCAAGATATAATGAAAATAAATAAATGTTATTAAGATATAATGAAAACATTGGTACAGTTTCATTTATTTTAAAATATTTATTCATAATTAATCTATAAAAATCAAGTGTAATAGCAGGAAAGTCTATCCACACTGTTGGTAGCATTTCCTAAGAGTAATAAAACAAATAAATAGTAGTAATAATGTCCATCTTCTTTTTCTAACACTCATCTGCTCTTTCTCTGCTCTTAGCTTCACTCTTCTTTCTTTCAGTCTTTCTATTTTCCTCCTCTCTCCTTTTCTATCAGACGTTAACTATTCTAAAAAAAAACATAATATAATCACAATACTCTCCAAAAACATTAAAGCGTATAACATACTGAAAAATTACAGTTTAACAAATAAAATAGGATTTTTGTTTCAGATACCCTTCAGTAGTTAGATATTTTTAGATACTAGGAAACTAGGATAATCCTTTAAATATTAACTTATCTTTAATTATTTAACTATTTTCCTCAGTTGATGAAATACCAAAATTGCCATATTTAGCTAAAAGCAAAAATAACTACTTTTACTTGGAGCTACAGGCTCATACAACAGAAGAAATACACATTTAACCAGGTGATTCTCTCTCCCTTCTCATCATTCTCAGTTCATACAGTTCTTGCCTCATTCACTTTCCCTGTTACTGACTCCTTTCAGTAACTTTCATATGACTAAACTGAGTGGAAAACACCCCTCAGCCTAAGTGCACAAATCACTATAATAAATAAGCAAAACAACTTAAATCTAACTCAGGAAACATAAACTAAAGGTCACCAATAAATTCTAAAACATCATACTTTGGACAAATTCTTGTTGACACTGTAGCTCCAATTTCCCAAATCAGGGAGATGTGCTCTTGTCTTCCAATTTGCTGTTATGTTCGTTCATAAAAACTTGGTTTATTAGCATTTGTGTCTTTACCTTTAGTAGAACAAAACACATCCAATACTTTTTTTTTCACATCTGTTTGAATGTTGACAACACTAGTAACGTTTCGTACTGCGAAACAAATCTTCATCACGGCCAGGATCAGCCCAGTCCAAGGCGGCGCACTCAGCTCTTCTTCTACTCTGTCTGTAATGTTAACAGCAGCGCGACCAGTTACCTAACAGCAGTTGTTGCGCGCAACATGCTCACTCGTACTTTCTACCCTCGGCTACCGTAGTAAGTCTACACATAACATTTCTCATTCACAAAATGCTAAAATCAGGGACATTTCCGGGGACAGCTTTAGCCAGGGACGGGTTGTCTAAATTGGGGACGTCTGGTCACCCTACACTACAAGACACTTGGTTTTATCAAAAAGGCAGTCATATTCAAAGTAATCCCAATTTGGACTCTGGCGCTTTATCCCGAGTTTTGCTGACATGACGCTAGGTGTGGACAGACCGCTGAGATGATTTGACTGACGTACCCGCCGTCTGCTGGAGTAATGCGGCACAGGGAGGAAAAAAACAACAACAGCCCGAGACTAGACTTCATACTTATGCATGAGACACACAAACGAAAACTAAAGACATTATCTCTATAAATTCAGTTAAGTTTAGTTAGTTTTGTGAACACTCATCACAGTTTCAGTTAGTTTTCGTTTTTTTGCAAAGTCTCTTTTTTATTTTTATTTCAGTTAACGAAAATGTTTGTTTACTTCTAGTTTTCGTTATTTCGTTAGTAACAATAAGAACCTTGCACCATATTTTACATGCTCACAGGCTTCTTTGGTAATTTAATTTTCTCAAACCATGCTCATCATAAATGTGAACAATATTAAAGCCGAGCGCCTCAAGTAAAACAAAGACCATGGCAGCATGGTTGACAAGGGCCAACAGCAGCCAGTGCACCTGTAGAACTGGTGCCTCATGTACGGAAGAATGTGCAGCTTTCATACTTAAAATTGGCGGTAGGTAGAAAATCTGAAACTTGCAGCGCACAAAAAAATTCAGATGTACAAAACTGTGCGTGGACATGTCACCGCATGCGTAGCCTTCTTACATCCCAATTTGCAATGAATTCTGCGGAGCTGCACGTTGTGCTCAGACCGCCAGGTCTCCACCCATAAATACATATGCTAAGTAGTATAAATAAATAAATCTAAATAAAATATTGAATAATATAATAAATAAATAAATATAAATAAAGTGTTAACAGATTTCCATGAACTTTTCTCAATTTTTATCGGAGGAGGGTTTTTGATCTGTTGCCAGATGACAATGACTCAAACATGATACTGGATACCTGAACTGCTTCTAGACCCTTACTTAGACAGATTGTCTAATAGTGTGCCCACTTCCCGAATTTGCATCTGTTCACCTTTATAATATTTACATCGAGGAATATGGTGGACATTTGGAGGATTCAGCATCAAGCAGACAGGAATTATTAATTTTATTAATTTT
Source organism: Girardinichthys multiradiatus (assembly GCF_021462225.1). Classification (NCBI taxonomy): domain Eukaryota; kingdom Metazoa; phylum Chordata; class Actinopteri; order Cyprinodontiformes; family Goodeidae; genus Girardinichthys; species Girardinichthys multiradiatus. The sequence continues at coordinate 20,659,103 of NC_061797.1, forward strand.
CACAAATCATACAGTGGGATAGATTACTTCTTGACAGGTTCTAATTTAATCTCTCACATTAGTAACTTGAAATACTATGACATATTAATTCCTGCTCATAGTTCCATGACATTGTCCCTAAACCTCTCTTGCCCAAAGCAGGCTTATTCCTGGTGCTTCAACCCTACCTTTCTCAGCGACAATGGTTTAATTAAAACCATTGACACTAAATGGAAAGACTTTAATGAAACAAATGAAAACGGGTGTGTGTCAGACTCTATACTTTGTGAAACATTAAAGGTTGTCCTGCACGGAGATATAATTTCTTATTCCTCTGCTCTTAGAAAAAGAAGAGAAAGGCAGCTCTCAGAAATTAAAGCAGCTCTTCCGGAAAAAACATATCGAGTATCCAAATCCCCAGATCACTACCGATAAAATGACCATAAATATGAATATAATGATATCGTCAGATAAATAGCCTACATTTAAAGTTAAGGTATGAACCTTTTCAGCTTGAGGCAAAAACGCAAGGCTCCTGGGATTTTTTCTATGATTGGCCGCATAAACTATTAAGGTGATCTTTCTTCCCATATTACTTTATTTATGTCAAACTCTTTCATTTTTTCTTGTCTGCCCATTTAAGGAACTAACTTCGATTATTGTTTCCTATATTTGGAGTTATAAGAATTCCAGAGTTTTAAAGGTACATTTGCAGAAATCCAAGAAAGAACCCGCGAGCAGCCTCCCCTGCACACAGAGAATCACCGATGCACTGGCCGGCAGAGGCACCAGACTCAGGCAGGGAGTGTGACGAGGGCAAAATAGACCCCATTGTTAATGTGGAGCCTTAGACCCAGTCTGATAGAAAAACAGGCACATACAGTCACAATCACACTTTCCAACTCTGATGCGTACAAATACAAATGCTCACACCCACACATCCAAAATGAAAACACAGGAATAGGCGCTGTACACTCACTCGCACTGCCTATACAAACTCTATGCTCCCAGGTCCAGGCACCGATAGACCAGAGGGGCAACCAGCTAACCCTGTCTACTTTTAAGGCTAGGCTTAAAACTTTACTTTTTGATAAAGGTTAAAGTTAGAGTGGCTTAGGTTGTCCTGAGCTATCTCTGTAGTTATGCTGCTATAGGCTTAGGCTGCTGGAGGACATAATGACCACTTTCACCCTCTTCGCTACATTCTCACACTACTCTCCAATTTTGCATTATTTGCTGATATTTCAGCTTCTAACTTTATGTTCTCTCTCTTTTTTCTTCCTAGAAGCTACACCTGGCCTGACTCTGTGTCTACCTGTGACACCTTTCTATAGGGGGGCATCGTCCAAGCTTCTGCTGGCAACAACTTAATGCTCACCCTCTACCAATGATCCACATGGCCCTGTCTTTCAGTGTTTAACTCTTTCTATCTCCTAGACATAGTTACAGACTGAGCTTCTACTGTGACTAACTCTATGTGCTTTCTTTCAGACTCTAAGCTTGAAAACTGGCTCAGAGTTTATCTGTTCTTTCTTTCTAGATGAAACGACTAAAGGAGCTACCTCCATTAACATTCACTTTTCCTTCCCATAGAAAGTACTCCTGGATCAGTGCTTCTGTGTTCTTTTTGTGTCTCTTCTCTGTTCTCTCAAACCCCCAGTCGGTCGCGACAGATGGCCGCTTACACTGAGCCTGGTTCTGTTGGAGGTTTCTTCCTGTTAAAAGGGAGTTTTTCCTCTCCACTGTCGCTACATGCATGCTCAGTATGAGGGATTGCTGCAAAGTCCACGCCAGTGACTGTTCACTGTCTCTACATGCTCATCCAGGAGGAGTGAATGCTGCAAGTCACTGACTCGATGCAATCTGCTGGGTTTCCTTAGATAGAAAAACATTTTATCCAATTTGAATAAATAACTGAATCTGACTGCACTGTTCAATGGTTAGGAATCGAAATGTATGTACCTGACATTTGTGAAGTGCCTTGAGGCAACATGTGTTGTGAATAAACTGAATTGAATTGAATTGAAACCTTCATTAGGACTATTACAATGAGGCATGTGACATCGCCGGGGACGGCACAGCCGTGGTCCCAGCCTGGAGCCAGGCCTGGAGGCTGGGTTACTCCTTATGGGACCCATCCGGGCCAAGCCCGAATGAGAGATGCGAGGCCATCCTCCAGTTGGCCCACCATCTGCAAGGGGAACCAGGGAACCAGGAGGGACCAGCAAAGAGGATCAGGCAGCGGACGTGGGTGGAGACCTCGACGACCCAATGTTCGGATGCTTAAACTGACAATAGGAATGTAGAATGTTACCCCGTTAGTGGGGGAAGGAACTTGTGCTCACCTCTATGCACAGTGTGGGCTTTGGAACCCAGCCCCCGAGAGAGGCTGGACTCTCTTCTACTCTAGAGTTGCCCGTGGGGAGAGAACACCATGTTCAAATATAAAGGTGTTCATCATTGGCACCAGAACACCCAAGGTAGGAGGTTGATGATCGACTTTGTAGTTGTGTCTTTGGACCTTTGACCACATATCTTGGACACTTGGGTGCAAAAAGAGGTTAAGCTGTCCTCCGATCACCACTTGTGGTGAATTGGCTCTGCTGTAAGAGTTGCAAGCTGGACAGACTTGGCAGGCCCAAGCGTATAGTGAGGGTCTGCTGGGAACATTTGGCGGAGCCCTCAGCCAAGGATATATTCAACTCCCCCCTCCAGGAGAGCTTTGAACAGTTCCTGGGGGAGGCTGAAGACATGGAGTTCGAGTGGACTATGTTCTCTGCCTCTGTTGTCAATACTGCCACCTGTAGCTGTGGCCATAAGACAACTCTCCTATTGCGGTGGCAATCCCCAAAGCAGGTGGTGGACACTGGCAGTAAGGGATGCCATTAAGCCTGAAAAAGGAGTCCTATCAGCTGTGGTTGTCTAGTGGGACTCCTGAGGCAACTGACGGGTACCATGAGGCCAAGCTTAACACGGCAGTGGGAGAGGCAAAAACTCTACCCTGGTAAGAATTTCGTGAGCCCATGGAGAAAGTCTACCGGTCAGCCTCGGTTCTGGTAACCTGTCTGGCGCCTCAGGAGAGAGAAGCAGTGCTTCGCAACATTGTTTACAGTTGGGGTGGGTAGCTGCTGACCTCGACTGGGGACATTATCGGGCAGTGGAAGGAGTACTTCGAGGATCTTCCCAATCCTGCCATCACGCCTTTCTGAAGGAAGCAGAGACTAAGGAATTTGAGCAGGACTTGCTCATCACCCAGGCTGAAGTCACCAAGGGGGTCAAAAAGCTCCACATCGGCAAGGCTTCAGAGGTGGATGATATCTTCCCTGAGTACCTCAAGTCTCTAGATGTTGTGATGGTGTCATGGCTGACAAGCCACAAGAAGGGGGACTGGAGGGTGGCTTCCTACTATAGGGGGATTACACTCATCTGCCTCCCTGGTAAGGCCTGTGCCAGGGTATTAGAGAGGAGTTTCCAGCTGATAGTGGACCCTTGGCTTGAGGAGGAGCATTATGGTTTTCATCCCAGCTGTTGAACACTGGACCAGCTCTACACCCTCTAAAGGTTGCTCGAGGGTTATTGGGAGTTTGTCCAACCGGTGCACATGTTTTGTGAACCTGGAGAAGGAATTCATCCGTGACCCTTGTGGTGCCCTGTTTGGAGCGCTCCAGGAGTATGGAGTTGGGGGCCCTTTATTAGGTGCCATCTGGTCTCTGTAAAAGCGGGGCAAGGGTTTGGTCTGCATTGCTGGTCCTAAGTCGGACCTGTCCTCAGTGCATGTTGGACTCCGGCAAGGCTGCCCTTTGTCACTGGTCTACTGGTCTGTCACCAGATTTCTAGGCGCAGCCATTGGAAGAGGGGCTCTGGTTTGGGGACAAATGGATTTCATCTCTTCTTTTTGCAGATAATGTGGTCCTGCTGGCCCCTTATAGCCAAGACCTACAGCATGCACTGGGCCGGTTCGCAGCCAAGTGTGAAGCAACTGGGATGAGGATCAGCTCCTCCAAGTCTGAGGCCATGGATTCTTGAGTGGAAAAGGGTGGCTTGCCCTTTTCCGGTTTAGAGGGGAGCTCCTGCCTGAAGTAGAGGAATTTGAGTATCTCAGGGTCATGATCATGAGTGAAGGGAGAATTTAGTGGGAGATTGACAGAAGGATTGGCTTGGCCGCTGCAGTAATGTGCTGGTCTGTTTTGGTGAAAAGAGAGCTGAGCCGAAAAGAAAAGCTCTTAATTCACCGGTTAGTTTACATTCCTACCCTCACTTATTGGCATGAACCTTGGGTCATGACCGAAAGAAAGAGATCCCAGATACAACTAGCTGAAATGAGCTTCCTCCGTATGGTGGCTGGGCACTCCCTTAGATATAGGGTGAGGATCTTGGCCAGCCGGGAGGAGCTCGGAGTAGAGTTGCTGCTCCTCCACATCAAGAGGAGTCAGTTGAGGTGGCTCGAGCATCTATATTGGATGTATCCTGGATGCCTCTCCCGGGAGTTGTTCTAGGTACATCACATCAGGAGGAGGCCCAGGGGTCTCTCGGCTGGCCTGCAAATGCCTTGGGCTCCCTCTGGAGAAGCTGGGGCAGGTGTCTTGGGAGATGTAAGTCTGGGAGTCTCTATTAAGTCTGCTGCCCCTGCGACCTGATTCCAGATAAAGCTGAAGACTACGAGTACGGAATTAGAAAAAGAAAAGAGGGGGGGTCCACCGGGTCCAAATTAACAAGCCAACCAGAGCCGCCCCAGGACAAAAGAGTCTGAACCCCCAATGAACTCAACCCCATGATTCCTAACATGAATTTTCCCTCAGGGCTACCACCAACCAGGACATAGATATCAAATGCATGACCCCAAAGACAAATGCCATAAATTCCATCCTCAAAAACCTGATGATGATCCACACAGCATAAGCCCCTGCTCTGAACCCCCACCAAATACCGCACGCACCCCCACCACACAGCGAGCTGCGATGGCAAGGCAACAGATCTGCTTGACGCCACCACAGCCACATAAGCGCAACAGAGAAGACACCAAAGAGCCCCCTACCTACACAGGAGCCAATTCACTCTCCAAGCAGTCCCTGGCAGGCAGCAGGCACCCGCGCCAATGGCCCCTACCAGGCCCCCGCAAACACACATCACCGCCACTACATTGCTGGCCTGGGGATAAACGGGAGCCAGCTCAGCTCCAGCATATTCACTGGCCAATGTAAATGTTTGCGACACATCCGAAAAGGGATGCCACCTCCCAGCACATGCTGCAGCCCCTCTGTGTCACGCCCAATGAACCGAACTGACATCCACCTCCTCCAGACATGACAGTGAGTGGAGCAGCACACCACCAAGCCTGCCCAACTAACCAGCCAACAGCCAACGCCCATTCGTCAATGAGAGAGAAACAAAAAAATAAATAAATAAATAAAGACCAACACCAGCCCCATGCCGAGCACAACCAACCAGCCACCCCAGTCGGGCACCGGACACACTCCACTGCACCACCCACCCTAACATTAGTGCAACCCGGCACCAAACAGGGTGCCAGAGCCATAGAAGGAAGCAGTGGAGGAAGCCCACCACATCACGACAAAGACCGGGCACCCCAACAACCCCACAGCACAAACCCAGCAGTGCCCCAGCCTCTCAAGTGCACATCCCACTCCCCCACACAGTGCACTCCTGACACAAACACACACCGAGCAGTCCCTCCACTAAATTAAAACCATAACCCCAATCCCCACTGCGCACCCTAGCTGGGGGACAGGGCACCGAAACCAAGAACAGAAATCCCCCAAAAAATCTGAATGATCCCAATCCACCCCTGAAACCTGTCTCCCTGACCCCAACCAACAGGCCCTCTTCTCCTCCTTGCTGCCAAATCTAGATGTCAAACAGCTAACTGGAGTGTGGAAAGACCCGAGGTCTACCACCGCCCACTCAACGGTTAATACAAAAACACAAACCAAGTCCAAGGATGTCATACCATGACATAACCCCCCCTCAAGGTCGGATCCCAGACCAGCAGTGATGCCCGGGAAGCCCACAAAGCGAGGAGTCAGGCGGTCTGCAACGTGGCGAGATCCTCAGAGACTTGAACCTGGCGTCCGGCGTGGACCCAGGCAGAAACCCTGAAGACTTGGCACTGGCGTCTGGCGTGGACTCAGGCAGAAACCCTGAAGACTTGTCCCTGGCGTCCGGCGTGGACCCAGGCTTAGAGTCGTCAGGTGCATTGTCAGGCGTACAGTCAGTCATCACATAGTGGGCTGTGGTGTGTCGGGCAAAGAGACGGCCTGTGGTGTGTCAGGCAAAGAGTCGGGCTGTGGTGTGTCAGGCAAAGAGTCAGGCTGTGGTGTGTCAGGCAAAGAGTCAGGCTGTGGTGTGTCAGGCAAAGAGTCGGTTGTGGTGTCAGACTGCCCAGGAGCACAGTCAGTGGGTCATAGAGCTAGGTTTGTCTGTTCCAGAATATACTCTTCTTCGTCTGCCAGAGCTAGCAAATCGATCAATGAGTCAATTCATTGATTACTGAGGTTTGAATGAGGTCACTGTTAAGAATTGCTGCCCTCTTCCCCTCATGAACACTGCCTTTGATTTTATTCAAGGGTCTAGTGTCTTTACCAAGTTGAATGAAAACTGCTTATCATCTGGTCAGAATTAGAGAAGGGGATGAATGGATGACAGCTTTTAATACTGCCACGCGGCATTATGTATGTCTAGTTATGCTCTTTAGTCTGACTAACACTCCAGCAGTCTTCCAAGCATTAGTTAACAAGGTTTTAAGGGATAAGGTTGACCAATTTTTGTTTGCTTATTTAGATGACATTTTAATCTTTTCTAGAGATCTTAAAACTCATAGATGACATGTTAGATCTCTTATTCTGCATCTACACTATAATGACTTGTTAATCAAAGCAGAGAAGTGCAGGTTTTACAGTTCCACCCCTTCGTTCATAGGCTTCATCATCTCTTCTAACCAGATCTCAGTGGAACCCAACAAGGATTCTGCTGTAGTAGACTGGCCCATTCCTAAAGAAAAGAAAGAGCTGTAACATTTTTGGGGTTTTGCAAACTTCATCGAAGTTTTATTAGAAATTACAGTGAGGTCTCTCCGCCACTCCATGCTCTTCCTTCCTCAAAGATCAAGTTCACCTGGAACAAACAAGTAATTGAGGTTTTAATCTGCTTAGAAAAGTTTTTACTTCTGCTTCTGTGCTTTATTCTCCTGATCCTAAAAGGCAGTTTATTGTTGAGTTGGACACATCCGAAAATGGGATGGAACCAGTTCTTGGTCAAAGGTATGATTTTAATAAAGTTCACCCCTGTGCATTTGTTGGGACCACAGCCATGGGTTTCAACACTAAAACTCCGGTACATACTTTCCTGGAACTTTTCAAAATAAAGTGCATTAACCTTCTTCCAGCACAGCCAGGAAAGGGGGTAACTGCGGACTTCCTGTGGCGCCATTACCCAAATAAAAGCCACACCTTTTCACAAGACCGGATAGGAGAGGAAAGCGCGCTGATGTCTTTTGCTGGCAAAGAGACATAAATTCAACTGGATCCAAAGCCATACGATCATCGATCATATGCAACGTTAAGTAGAATGAAATACTGTCTGTGTATCCGGTATTTTCATTCATGAACGGGGAACTTAAGGTGTAAGAGTTGCTTACATTTTCTCTTCGAGGCCCCACAGAAGCAAAACTGTTCGAGAGAGAGAGAGACCCCGGCCAGGACGCAGACTCTCAGCCTGAAGGAAGACGGTAGAGAGCGCAGTGGACAACGTTCGTTCTTCATCCACAGCCGGAGGTTAGCGGGTAGCTAACCTTTTGTTCACAGAGTGAACGCAGAGGTTCCGCTTGTTTGACTGTGGACGTTTCGTCGAACTTCATCGCCCTTGGACAACATATCCTCGCTTCTAGCTTAGCACTTTAGCTAGCTTCTGTGTTAGCCCAATGGCCAGCCGGTAAGAACACGTGTGCTAGCATTAAGGCTAGTCAACAGAAAGGTTGTTGGTTTTCAAGCTAGTGAATAATAGTCCCTGAACAGCATTTGCTAGAGTTGATAACTAAGTAAACACCATTAAGCCCCATTTCTCCAGAAAGATTTGGCTCTTTTCCAAAATTCTCAATAATATTTCTTCAAGTATTATTTCAATAAATAAAGGCAGTTAATTAGACACCGTTGAGAATTAGTCATCCAGGAGGTTGGTTTTATTCGGCAGATCATTATTTCAAATATTATTTTATTAAAATAATATTTCACCTGATCTTGCATTGTGAAGGGTTGTCTAAACGTTTGCTGATTATTTCCTAAGTTAGTTCCAAGACTAACTTAACTTCACTTCCAGATTCTTCAAGATAATCCTTGGTTCTCAAACATAAACATTGGATGGTAATGTTGCATCACTCTTTTTGGTCATGATTTACAATCATCTTTAATCAACTTGTTTATATTGTACATAGCCCATTAGTCTTCATTATTCTTTAATTCTGCTTGGTAGTTTAGTTGAATTGTTTTAGCATAGTAAAGAGTTTGTTGATTGAAATATGTTTGACTTTGAGTTGACTTATTTTTGTTAATAAATTCTTGTATTTTAAGAAATTGTGTGAATTCATTCCATATATGTGCAGAGTTTATGCTGTTCAATAATGTCAGAGCTTGTCTCACACCTTTCTATTCTGTCCTAATACCATCGCCTTACTGGGCTGGTATTCACAGAACAATCCTTAACAGACCGAAATATTATTTAATAAAATATTAAAATATTAATATTAAAATATTAATATTAAATAATATTCTCAGATTCATATTTACAATACATTCTTATCAAGGAGTCTTTTGTCCTGCAGAGAGAAATTATGATGTAGGTGAGTTGTTGGCAGTCAAATTTGCCTTGGAGGAGTGGGGATATTGGCTTGAGGGAACAGAAGCACCTTTTCTCATTAGTACAGACCATGAAAACCTTGAGTGTATTAAATCTGCTAAAAGATTTAAGCCCCGTTAGGTGAGCTACGCATTATCCTTCACCTTGTCATACAGACCTGGGACCACGAACATCAAGCTGAATTCCATTTCCAAAATCCAGGAACCCAGGAATCCAGGAGCATTAGTGATCAGACCAGTGACTGGTGGTCCCACAACTTGACCTGGAGGACAAGGTCAAGAACTCCAATCAACAACACCCAGTTGCTTCTCAGTGCCCGCTTAATCGCCTGCTTGTCCCAGACCACCTTAAGACTGAGGTACTAATCTTTTGCCATAACTCTGTTATTCTGTCTATTTGTAGGATCTCAGCTCCTCTCCTCCTGGTTGGTTCTGGCAGCTCATTATTAGCAGCTGCAACTCATCTCCTGATGAGCTCACGGGGCTTCTTAAGGCAGCTGCTGGTACAGGCCTTTGCTGGAACATAACCTCTGTTATGTGGACTGCCTGTCTGCCTACCTGCCTGGCTACCTACCTACGTGCCTGTCTACCTGTCGACCTGCCTATCTGCCTATCTGCCTACCTGCCTGCCTGCACCTGGTAATATTCCCTCCTAAGGACTGCACTGTAAATATACTCACCATCAGCACTCTCTCCTTGGATTCCTGGATTCCGGCCTCCTCCCCTGGTTCCTGGACTACTCTAACATAGTTTCCTAGGCAAGCCTACCCTAGAAATAAACCTCACTTACTGTCTATATCCAGTGTGTTGGGTCTGTTTTCATCCTCTGGTTTGTTCTACTTTGACTACCTAAGTGATTCATGATACTATTTCCATTACTAACACTGTCCTCATAACCATTGTTGATCATTTTGTTTTGTTTATTTATTTTGTTTATTTCAAACATATTCATATTCACATTTACATTTATACACCATGATTTTATTATATCATTACGTGACCATTTGTTTGAAAATTTCTCTCAGATGGTTCACATGGTCCCCATGACAACAGAACTCCCTTCAAAGATCTTGGTCCAGGACGTCTTCTATCTCTAAGGCGCACCCACTGATATAGACTGAAACCGTGGTCCTCAGTTTATATTAGAGTTTTGGAGGGAGTTATGTGACCTATTGGGGATTCAGATGAGCCTATCCTCTGTTTTTCATCCACATACTGATGGCAAAAGTGAAAGTTCCAATCTAGGAGTAGAAACCAGACTAGGAATTTTGTGGGAACGAGACCCCACCAAGTGGTCACAAAATCTGCCATAAGTTGAGCACGCTCTCAATTACGTTCCATCCAGTGCCGCTGGTCTGTCACCATTCTACACTGTTTATGGGTTCCAGCCACCAGTGTTCACCACTCAAGAGAGGGAGTCCAATGGGCCCTCTGTGGTGGCTTTTTTTGCCAACATGTTTGAAGAAGGGCCAGGTTGGCCCTGCTAGAGATCCAAGCTGTATATTCAAGACCTAAAACTATATTTTGAGTAGTCAAGTCAAGTCAATTTATATAGTGCTTTTCAGCAACAAGGCACTCAAGGCGCTGTACATAAGGAAAAAGATTACAGTGATACAGAAAATCAAACAACAGAGGTAATTTAAAAAAATAAAGAGAATAGAATGATGGATAAGAAAACAAAAGGAAAATTGGACTAAAAACTTAACCAATAATGCTTAGATAACACATTGAAAGGCCACTCTAAACAAATATGTTTTTAATCTTGATTTAAAGCAACTTAGGGTTTTGGCACTTTTACAGTTTTCTGGGAGTTTATTCCAGATTAGTTGAGCATAAGAACTAAAAGCTGCTTCTCCATGTTTGGTTCTGGTTCTGGGTGTGCAGAGTAGATTTGAGCCAGAAGACCTGAGAGGTCTGGGTGGTTGATACACTGACAACAAGTCTGTACTGTATTTTGGTGCTAAGCCATTCAGTGATTTATAGACTAACAGAAGTATTTTAAAGTCTATTCTCTGAGATACAGGGAGCCAGTGTAAGGACTGTAGAACTGGGGTGATGTGCTCCACTTTCTTAGTTTTAGTGAGGATACAGGCAGCAGCGTTCTGGATCAACTGCAGCTGTCTGATCGACTTTTTAGGCAGACCTGTGAAGACACCGTTGCAGTAATCAATTCTACTAAAGATGAACGCATGAATTAGTTTTTCAAGGTCCTGCTGAGACATTAGTCATTTAATCCTGGAGATGTTCTTTAGGTGATAGAAGGCTGACCTTGTTACTGTCTTTATGTGCCTCGGAAGGTTCAGGTCCATCACTACACCCAGGTTTCGAGCCTGACTGGTAGTTTCTAGCTGTATTAACTGAAGCTGTGTGCTAACTTTTAAACGCTCTTCCTTTGGTCCAAAGATTATTACTTCAGTTTTGTTTTGAAAATTCTGGCACATCCAAGCATTGATTTCTTCTAAGCATTTACCCAGTGCTTGAATGGGTTCATAGTCGCCTGGTGACATCGTAATGTATAGCTGTGTGTCATCTGGATAGTTATGATAACTTACGGTGTTGATTATTAAAATCTGAGTTAGAGGGAGCATGTAGATATTGAACAGGAGGGGCGTTAAGATGGACCCCTGGGGAACGCCACATGTGATTTTTGTGGTCTCTGATGTAAAGTTTACCTACTGACACAAAAAAGTCCCTATCCTTCAAGTAGGACTTAAACCAATTGAGTGCTGTACCAGAAAGGCCGACCCAGTTTTCCAGGCGCTCTAATAAAATGGAGTGATCAACAGTGTCGAATGCTGAGTAATCATCAGGATGAAGAAGTTTAATCCACTAATGTGGTAAGTGAAACACTGTTAGATCTGTAAACCAAAACTGACTAGATGTGTTTGACCTTCTGAAACCTCCATCAAATCTGACTACAGGTTAATTAATTGCATAGTGTACATATATTTACAGAATAAAGTTTAGAAATATTCAGTGCTTCTAAATGGTTCACTAGCTGAGTTTAGTACTGAACATGCATTGTGATGTACTTTAACATATCTGAACCTCTCACTATCCTTCTTAGGAACAAGTTTACGCTCAGACTGCCTTCCCATTTATATTAGAGATGTCCTTGTTCTGTCATTCAGCCGTAGTACCTACCAGTGCTATGCTGATGACAATGAACCTCACCTTTTGTCTCCCTCTGGCAGTACACAATAAGAGGCATTCATTTGCCAAAGCCACATTGACATGTCAGTGAACTTCTCCTCTTTGAAGGCTGTTTCTGCCCTCTGTGAGATTTTTCTATTGTGACTCAACCATGACCCCGGCTGCCTGTCAACAATTTTACTGTAATTCCCCACAACCAGCTGTCATTCATCAAATATGTGCAATCACAAGTCCATACCATACCTCATATCATGTTTATTGGTACTTCACATCAGCCAGGTCTGAGCCTCCTAAGGAAGAGGCCTAAAGAGGCCACCTTTTATTCTCTTAGTCTATTCGAGTACCCTTCATTTAGGCTTCATTTTGTACCAGAAACTACAAAACGTACATCAGTGTAACAAATTACCTAATCATCTAACCATTAAAGTATTTTTTTCTCTCTGAGATTACTTGAATATTTGCAGTATGTATGTTTACTTCCCAAGTTGAATGATTTTCTATATAAAATATCTTCTTCCTGGGAAATAACTGTGTGCATTTGTGTCTGCAATCATGTCAGGTGATGTCTATCACACAACCAAAAGAATTGTTCAAAAGCATTGACACTGAATTACCCCTTAAAACAAAACATCAAATTGGTAATAGCCACAGTAGACTGCACAGTGCTTAGGGAGAACCTTCTAAAGCTATCTTGTACATTTTCTCATCCTTTCATTGCTGTTTGCTTCCATGTTTCATTTGTTTGTTTTTTTCTTTTAGCATCACTTCTTTCTCACATTGCCTAAGGGCGTAAGGTAAAAGGCGGATTTATCAGACCAAACCCCAACGCTGCAAAAGGCTTTCAGCTCCACCAATTGAACCCACATGCAGCGGAGCTGTCAAGCTATGCTGCTGAGCCATGTGAAGGACCAGTGAAGGGGAAGGAAAATGCAGACGCCATTACTGTCTGTTTATGCCACTAGAGGGGTGAAGAGGGGAAAAACAGGGTCATTGAGCAGAACACAAAGGGAATTGTGCTGCGACGCAAAAAAAAGCTTAAGATCAAAAGTCTGTTATCCAAGATAATCAGATCCTTTCATTTCACTGTGCACTGTATTGGCTGGTCATTTTTTAAGTTTTGTAAAATACTTCTTGTTTTGGAAATGTCATAGGTAAAGGTGCATGGTTTGCATCAGACAGAATATTAAACTTGTCTCCAATGTGAAGTATCTCACTAAAGTGACTAATTCATTGCAGGAAAGCATTATATGGTCTTTTACTTTTAAGAATCGTAATTTCTTCTTATTTGTCTAAACCAATATAAATTGAATGCCTGCAAGTCTGTTTCTCTGTGAGAAACAGACTTGCAGGTGTAACTGATTGCAAGTAATGGCAGCCACTGCATAGCAGTGTGATGCACTCTATGTGTTGTTGTGTCTGGAGTGTTCAAAAGACTATTTTTGGAAAAGAAACCAAATGAAGAAATAGGCCCTGAGAGTTACATAAAGTGGGACTCATCTGAGAAAATGCAGTCATCATGGCTAACAGCATTGTTTTAAATTTACAGTGGTGTTGTGATTGGTTTATTTTTCCTCTAGATCTGTTTGTGTCAAACTCTCTTGTGATGTGGTAGTAACTCAAAAGAAATTCAATCAAATCCCTGCCTTCAGTGAAGTGGTTTTTATTGCATTGTAGATTGTCAGAAATAACAAGGCCCACCAACAAATTCTACATCATAAGGATATTTCAGTGTAAGAAACATTCATCACAGTAACATGCCCTCTGTGACAATACTGAACAGTAACTGTGCATGAATGTAGAGGTAGGCATGTAAGAGAGCTATGCAGAATAATATATATATATATATATATATATATATATATATATATATATATACAACTGCTAAGTCATTACTTTGGGAAGAAAATGACGAGGCTGCTTCTTGACAGTTTTAACAAAACAATATCTTGACAACTTTATTGAGAAAAAACTCAACCACTTAAGGAATGTGAGCTGTATAATATTTGGTAATGTCACAAAATATCTTCCTGATTGAAGCATAGCTTAAAAAATGAAACATTCAGGAAGTTTGAATATTTCTTAAACTCAAAGATAAACTCTTTGTCCTGCATGGTACACTTTGTTGTTTTTTTTTCGCTGACCTTGCTGTGAATTTTTTCTTTAGAGTTGCGTTTGAAAACATATTAACTAACTCAGAGTTGTTATAGACCGCCACAAGTTTCTACTTTAGGCATTGAAATTTTCGAATTGCCTGAAGGCATATAGAAAAACAAGGCCTGTTAAGAGACTGTGTCCAGACGGCCTTCTGACTCTGCAGGAAAGCAGATGGTTTTTAATAATGCCCCGCTCCAAGCTTCATGTTCCCCAGCTAGCTAGCCACACAAACACACATTCATGAAAATCCCCTTCTCCCACTATCACACACACACACGCACCCCCCCCCCTCCCCCCCCCAACGCACACACACAAAAACTTCTTAGCATTGTTTTAACTATTATAGTTTGTTCAGACCTTTAAACCAGTTAAGCTTACACATCAGATGAGATTTCCTCTATTATTATTATTTTCCTCTATTATTATAATTCATGAGTCAAAAATGCACATGTTTCATTAAAGATATCCTCCATTTGAATTTAAATTTGAAAATAACATTAAATGCAGTCACAACAAATGAGAAAGAGCATGAATTCTAAGTAGATAGTCCATTTATTTTTAAGGATTGCTTACGAAACATTAAAGTACCAAATTAATGTATTATACTGCCCTGTTAAGTTTAGACTTTAAATCTTTTTCCAAACAAGCCTTAATACAGAAAACTAAGAAAATTTAAATACCAGTCTTTTAGATAGTTTTGATCAGTTACTGCTTTTTTTCTGACAATAACACCGCATAATGCAAAATTGTAAAATAGATTCACAGAATTTTACAATCTTTTTTACTTAAAATCTGTAAGGATTATTATTAATGATTAATTAATATTAATCAAAAATCATAATTAAAAAGCATAATTCAGAAAACTAATTTTCTTAACCAAATACCATTGTTTACAAATAGAAATCAGACGTCCTCTGGTGTTGTGATTATGGTCTCAAAGCACTTAATAATTACAACTTGTTAATTATCATTAATAATAATATTTATTAACCAAAACCACACCAAATGTGGCACAGTTGGTAGCACTGTTGCCTTTCAGCAAGAAGGTCCTGGGTTCGGCTCCTGGCCAGGGGTCTTTCTGCATGGAGTTTGCATGTTCTCCCCGTGAATGCGTGGGTTCTCACCAGGTACTCCAACTTCCTCCCACAGTCCAAAGACATGCCTGTTAGGTTAATTGGTCTCTCTAAATTGTCCTTAGATGTATGAATGAGTGTGTGCATGGTTGTTTGTGTGTTGCCCTGCGATGGACTGGCGACCTGTCCAGGGTGTACCCCACCTCTCGCCCATAGACTGCTGGAGATAGGCACCAGCTCCCCCGCGACCCACTATGGAATAAGCGGTAGAAAATGTCTGACTGACACTAAATGTCACTGTTTAATCAGCTGCTCCACCGATTGGTGGGGGAACTTTGACCTTATTTTGACTCTTGCACAAAATAAACACAAACACTTCTCTTTATATATGTGAACATTTATTGAAACCATATAGCAATACAATTACTATTCTTGTCCACATATCTTCACCTAACTAAATATGCACTATTCTACAAAAAGGGGTAAAAAGACTATCTAAAAATAATAATAAACAAAAGGTCATAAAACTCTGAGCCGTGAACGAGGCCTAGACCGCAGCTGCTTTAAATGAAAAAGTTTCAAAAGTCCAACTTGTAATTCCTGGCTGATTTGTGATTAGCCGGACAAAATCATGAACATGCACCTTGCTGACCGCATCCGCGCTCCACGATCAAGCAACGCTTGCACAGCAAATCAAAACAGCTCAGCCTAAAACACTTCAATCTGTAATGCATGCAACAACTTAGTACCTGAGATTAACTACTGGTACTTAATTATGCCTCACCCTGCCCAGACCTCTAAATCTATCCAATTTAATAAGAAAAAAGAACGAAATTACTTTGGTTGATTTCTCCTCTTCACTAGCGGAACCACTGAAGTCAACTGAATCAACAAGGAGGAAAACTCATCTCCTTGGAAACACCTCTTTGGGTTTTTCACCTAAAGTGTCGGCGTGGTCTTCGATTGGTTATGAATCTTCTGACCTTCTTTTATCAGACAGAATTCCAGCTTTCAAGCTATTCCGGGAATGGCTGTGTGGAGGAAAAGTTTGCCTGCGACCTTTTGTCTCTCTAGATTTACGCCTCCGTTGCGTCGTCCCGTGAGACACGCTGGCAATGGCGGCGAAAACTTTGTTTCCTTAGCTTTTTATAGCTCTGATGACATCAGCTTCAATGTCCGTCACTTCGATGAAGGTTGAACGGCACAGCCCAGCCTGTCTATCCGACCAAAATGGATGACCCCAACAAATCAATAAATAAGAAAATTAGAATATGAAATATCTCTCTGTTAATAGTAAGACAGAAAGCCAAAGGTGCAACATAATTTTGATTTAAAAAAAAAATAAACAAAAAAAACTATATATATATATATATATATATATATATATATTGTTTTTTTTTGTTTGTTTTTTTTTTTGCCATCTGTACAACAGGCACAATCTACAATGCCGAAATTGATGCATATACTACTGGCCCACGTTTCTGAGAAAGGATATAGGTAATCTTCATTATCTATTAGTACAACAGTGTGTGTAGATGTGTTGTAGGACACTGGCATTAACTATAGCTGCCAGATCTGGCAGAGGGCAGGCCATTCACAAACTGTCACAACCACCTGATGTTGTGGAACATTCCAAAATTTTGTTCTGATTAGAAAGGGTTTATTTTTTGCATTTCTTGCATATAGATTCTTCCTAGTGTTATAAACACATAAATCACAATTTGAATGATGTGCAACCATTAAGTTTTGACTAATACAAAAATTAATTATAATCTTGTATAACAGAATACCACTGATTTATTCGTTCCCAGAATGTAAACGTTTGAAATCTATCACTGTGACATTTGTTTGCAAAGACTGGAAAAAAATTACACTGAATTCATTGCTAGTAATAAGTAATTTATGCAGAGATTTAGGTTTGAGAGAGCCACCAAATACAAACAAGTAAAAAGGGGAATACACAGGACTCAAGCAATACTCAGGACACCGATGACAAGATCAAGTAGTGCAAACCCCCTAAACAACAGAAATTAACTCAGCTATCTTGGTGCAAGCAGGCTATCTGCAGCACACGTGCTCAGGTTGTGTGTTTTGAAAGTTAAGACAAACTTTATTTAAAGGGTGATTTTAAACAGAAGATTGATCATAACGCGCCATCTGCGCTTATGCATTTTAACCCTTTTATTAACGGTATTTTAAAGGTGTGTGTTTGATTCTGGTGCTAAGCTATCAGCTTCTTTTGTTAGCTTTAACTGCTAACAGCTAAGAACATGTGCTAGCCTAATAAAGATCATCTACCCAGAAAGGTTGTTAGTTTTCAATCCAGTAAATAATATTTCCCTAAACATTATTTTACTAAACATGATAACTGAGTAAATACCATTAAACCCCATTTCTCTAGAAAGATTTGGCTCTTTTCCAAAATATTTCCTTCAATATTTTACTATTTCCTTAATAATATTTCTTTAAATATTATTTTAATAAATAAAGGCAGCTTATGAGACACCGTTGAGAATTGGTCATCCAGAAGATTGGTTTTATTCAGCAGATCATTCTTTAAAACATTATTTTATTAAAATAATATTTTATCTGATCTTGCATTGTGAATGGTTGTCTAAAGGTTTGCTGATTATTGTCTAAGTTGGTTCTAAGACTAACTTAACTTCACTTCCAGATTCTTCAAGATAATCCTTGGTTCTCAAACATAAACATTGGATGGTAATGTTGCATCACTCTTTTGGTCATGGTTTCAACCATCTTTAATCAACTTGTTTATATTGTACATAACCCATTAGTCTTCGTTATTCTGTAATTCTGCTTGGTAGTTTAGTTGGATTGTTTTAGCATAGTAAAGAGTTTGTTGATTGAAATATGTTTGACTTTGAGTTGACTTATTTTTGTTAATAAATTCTTGTATTTTAAGAAATTGTGTGAATTCATTCCATGTGTACAGAGTTTTGCTGTTCAATAATGTCAGAGCTTGGCTCACCCTATTCGATTTTGTGCTAATACCACCACCTTACTGGGCTGGTATTCACAGAACAACCCTTAACAGACCAAAATATTATTTAATAAAATATTAATATTAAATAATATATTCATATTCATAGTCGTCACAACATCTTCTTTCTTTGAACACTGCAGTTGCCAATAATCATCATTGATGTAATTTGTTTTCTGTCTTTAATGAACTCAGGAATTGGAGTTGATTCAGTTATGTTTTCACATGAAGTATAAAATGTCTAAAAGATTTTTACCTGTGCAAGTGAATACTTCAGACAGTCTTGGCAAATGTCACTCCAGGTAAAATTACAAAGGTCAAATGTACCAGCAGCATAGACTCCAACATAATAATTTCCAAACATCCCAATCAATTGTCCTGTGAAATGCAACCTCAGAACACCAACTGTGTTCTATTTTATGCTGCATTAAATATCTGGATTAAAAAGAGAATGCAGTGACCAAACACAGATTCTACCTTATACAGATCAGTAGAACTGAAAGGAAAGAATATTTCATGTAGCAATTCATCATTTCCTTGTCAAATGAAAAACAAACGTATTCTGTTATTGATGACAGAGATTAATTTCATGTCCTCACTTTGAAGTTAAAGCCAATTCCTTGCTGTTTCTCTGCACTGTTCATAACACAGGTGTAATATAAATACTGTGCAGTCTTAGAAAATCAATTATGAACACATCACAACTAGAAAAAGGTAGACACAATTTATATAGGCCATGCAACTTTCTATTACTTAAGGTTAATATAAAAATATGCTTTACTTTTAGCTTACTTTCAATGCCTTTTGAAAAAGAGCCTTACTGAAATTCTCAAAGGTTCTGTAAATAATTCAGCTATGCATCTCTCATTTAACAACACATTTGCATTGTGCCCGTTTTTAGGTCAATAACACAGAGAAGAAACATCCACACCCATGTAAAAGTATTTTTTGGTGTTACCAGTGCAGAAACGTGAAGGTCTTTCGTAATGCAACACCACTGAGGAGCCCCATGGGCCGGCTCCACTGGCATCTATTTCAAAAAGTGTTCATTTCCGTCATTAAATGCTCATCATTTTCTCCAAAAGTCATCATGGTGCCATTATCTTAAACTCACATGACCACTGGGTTTAATGGCAGCCATGTTAAAAATCTAGTTGAATTGATAGAATGGCTCAAACTGTTAGGTTTCTTCTATTTCACTCTAGTTACAACTTAATGTCTAGATATGCCTGTGTGTGATTCAAAAAAAAGTTATTGACAGCCTAATATCCAACATAGAGTTTAAAATAAAATGATTTTCTGTGATTATACTATAAGGATAAGTGACTGTGTTAGTAGCTTACATACAATCTTTCACTGCTCATCTGGCCATTCAGAGTAGAATCATTCTGCCTGGAGATATATCAAAAACAAAGGAACTTAAAAGGAACCTCATCAATATACAAAATGACTGGATGGAGCATTCTTCAGTGTTAGTAGATATGTTTGTTATTCAGCATTATGACAAGTAAAATTATTCTACTGGGGCTCAAAAATAAAGTTATGTAACTGGAAATGTGCTGCAATGCAGTAGTTCTATAGAGCAGTCATTTTTATTTTACAGCATTTTGCAAATGTCCATATCTCTTTAATGTGTACAATTTGTCAGGTTATAACCATATACTTCAGAGCATTTTGTTTGCATTTTATGTGATTGACAAACACAAAGTATCATAGAATTGTGAAACAGAACAAAAATGATACATGGTTTTCAAAATATTAAGAAGTAAAATGTAACATATATTGTATTTGTATTCGGTCCTCTTTACTCAGGTACCCCTAATTAATATAGCCACCAAGTAGACCAATTAAAGAAGTCTACTATTCTGAAATTCACTCTAAGTATAAAAACAGCATTTTCCTCAGTGGTGTCCAAAAAAGTGTCAGAACCTATATAAAAAAAAAAAAACACCGAAGACTTTGGACAGAGAGCCAGAGCAACATGGAATGGCTTAAATCAAAGCATACTCATGTGTTTAGAATGATCTGGTAAAGTCAGACTTAAGTTCAGCTTAGAATCTGTGGCAACATTTCAAAATTGCTGTTCACAGAAGCTATCCAGCTGATCTGGCTGAGCTAGATTTTTTATAAAGAATAAAAGAATAATGCCTCAACAGGGCCCTCTAAACTGAGTTAAGCCTACTGGTATAAAGTAGAGATTTGACATTTGGTACACAGATAGAACCCCCAGAACAAGAAAACAAGTCTGTAAAGATATGTCCTAAAACTAACAGTTGGCCATTTTGGGTCAAAGGGTCATTTTTGAAGGTTTATGAGAGTTTACACATTTTGAACTTTGATGAACTCCTCCTAGGGATTTTGAGCTATCGCTTTCAAATTTGATCAGACTCAACTTGCTCCAAACTGGATATGAAGGATATTTGTCAACCCACAAACAGCTCAATTGGATTATATTGAAATTAGAATGTACTGTGCCCCTAAAATATTTCAAACAGCTATATCTCCCTGATGCATTATCAGATCCACACCAAGTTTTGGATGACTGTCACAGGTATCTGTAGTGCCTGACCTCAATGAGAGTCTGTAGAGGTTTCAAACTTAGTCTAAGAACAGACAATAGTTTCAAATGACATTATCAAAATACTACAGTAAGTCTTCATTAATCCTTCACCACCTAAATGGAAGTGACTACAGCTTCAATCAGGAAAGTCAGAGTTCAGATGAGGTTCAAAGACTTCTCACCAGAGCTGAACTGAGCCTGACTGAACATAATGTCGCGGCCTGGTTATGGTACTGCCTACTGACGATGTGTGGAATTGTGAAGCTTTGAGATGGCAATGCAGGACTCTTGTTTAATTTTTAGTATTGGTTTTTCTCTTTAAGTTTTTCTGTGTGCTTCCATTTACAGATACACATATTTCCCCCACTGAGAGACAGAAAAGCATATTTCTGTTCTTTTCAATTCTATTCTGTTTTGTTTGTAATGAAGTAGAAACTACTTTATGCTTAGAAACTAACTGACATTTGACAAAACCAACAGATTTTTCTTTCCTCCATCCACTCCAATGTTTGTTGCCAGACAGTTTTTCAAAGAAGAACAAAGTCAAAGGATAAAAAGTCTCTGCCCTGAATTCTTGAATCTCTACTTGACAACTCCATGGAAGCAATAGTGCCTGGGTGGCAACAACTGTCACTGTCTGAATATGCCGTTCTAGATTTTTTGCCAGCTGGAGATGACTGACAATTCTCACCACCCACTTTGCAATATTTCAGCACATAATGATGTGACTGATGTGTCTAGATGAGCATAGGATGTTATGTGGTACCATGTTGTCAGTCATGCCAAAAAAAGCTAAACCAAGAAGGGGATAGTTCTTTGCTAGTTTAATCTTTAAGACATTAAAAAGCCAATACCCAATGGACCAATTAAGAAGCCTATTTTTGTCGACATTTAAAAAAACAGAATGAGGACATGGTTTCACTTGTGGATGTTCATAAAGATTACTGTGAACACAATGGGTACTTAAAGTACAAGTGACTACATGTTCGATAGATACAGACTGTGATGTTAAAACATGCTGCAGTAATGTAACCAGAGCATTCCATTAACAATTTATTTCAGTAAATTATGACAATAGTTATTTAACAACCTCCGATACCCTCACAGAATGGAAAGTAAAATGTCTTTGTAGAAGTCAATAGGTACCAAAGTG
Source organism: Girardinichthys multiradiatus (assembly GCF_021462225.1). NCBI lineage: Eukaryota > Metazoa > Chordata > Actinopteri > Cyprinodontiformes > Goodeidae > Girardinichthys > Girardinichthys multiradiatus. The sequence goes on from NC_061797.1 coordinate 20,681,043, forward strand.
ACACAAGAGTAGTCTAATATGTGGACTAGCCTAGGCACCCATTAGTAGGTTACTGGCAAGCGGTTCCATAATCATGATGAAACTCACACACTTCTGGCTCAATCTGAGGTTTACCTACAGGCTAAGTTCCCATTTTCAGGATTCCAGAAGGTCTTTGATAAAAAAAAACAAAAACAAAAAATTTAGAGGTCTGATTCTGCTGGAGTTGGAATAAACCAAATGACCTGAAAGTCATGTTCCATAGTCTGATCAAATCTTTTCCAGTTTTTGCTGTTGCTTAAACTTTATTGGGCTTTATCTGCCTTTACCAATCAGTTCCCTTTGCAATATTAAAGTCTAGCCAAACTTGATAAGAATCCATCTTCAGAATGACAGCTCCCTTCACCTAAGGTGTCAGCTAAAATGTTTGGGGGTAGGTGCCCTGACATCGTAATGCCACTCCCTTTGACAACCACATCTGCATTGAAAGCTCAATATACCATTTGAAGAAAACGTTCACATGTTTTAACTCAAATGTCTAAGAGGTGCTGACAATATCATGGCTTGTTTGTAAAACAAGCCATCAAAATGACCTGGGATGTTGTGGTGGAAATGCATTCAGGAAAAGTCTAGCTCAAAATTGTCTTGACAAGCACAATCACAAAACAACAGAATACGAGTGAGTATAAGATCAAGCAGACTGTTTTTCTCAGTTGCAGGACTCCTGGCTTCACTGTCAATAGCCACAGTAATATCTTCCAAACAATTTGTCAAGGAGTTTACATTACATCCCATCCATCTGTGAACTCTCAGCAGTAGACTCATTACACTCATTAGATCCATTACAACTAATAACAGAACCAGTTTACCATTCTAAAGGTGTAAGCTATTGCATTCAGCCTCTCTCCAACAGTTTGGATGCAGAAACTGTGTTGTGCATTAATAATTACTTGACAATAACTAAAGTGTATCTCAGTCTCACACACTTGGACTTTTTCCCTTAAATGAAGTAAGACTTTCTATCTTTGTTGCTACTTTTCCCATGTTCATACTGGTCAAGCCTTTACCTCAGACTGATATGTGGTCTAAGGCTAAAGATTTTCTGAATTCGGATCCAATTCTGAATTGGGCCATTCAGACTACCATGAAAAAGTTGGATATGGGTTGCATATGGGTAAAAGAAAATGGATTTGGGACAAATTCGCCTGCTCTGTGAATGTATTCTATGTCACATTTTCAATCTGGATTCTTGGTAATGAGTAGCATTCTAAGGGTCTTGGGGGCAGATCTCTCACTACAAGCTTCTTCTCATTTCCAATTGCTTAGCCAAGCAAGGTATTTAAGTATGTATATACACCGACAAATTTCAATAGTTCTTAGTTTGTCATAAACTCTACAGGATTTGAATTACAAACATCACATCAACACACCTGACAACAAGGAAAAGACCCAGTAATGTAGTATATACATCAGGTTATTGATTGTGTATCAAACTGGTGTATTAAACTTATGTAATATATTTACAAAACATCCCTTTGCTCCAAGAAGTCATGTTTAAAACATTTTAGTTAATTTTTTCACTCTGCAAAAAATAATGTGTATAACACATCTTGTAAATCTTATGCTACTAGTCACAGGATTCTTCAGGGGTCTGGAACTATTTCTTTTCAGACAATATACAGTTATATATGGCTGTAGTACTTCAAACTGGTACCTTGGTTGGCTGCTGCCAAGCGATGGTTGTCTAAAAACCTCCTGCTACACAATGCGCTCAAATCCCAAATTATTGCCATTGTTCCATCTAAATTACAACATTGCTACGATGCCCTCACTGTGTCATGTTTGGTATTTGGAAAGACCAACATGCAGGCAAAACCAGAGGCAGAGGGATAAAGTGAAGAGTCTTAATAATTAAATAAGCAGGACTTCCATAGTTGATTCAAAAGAATAAGTACATAGGAGTAAGAGAGGTAGGTTGAGAAATAGAACAACACAAAGCAGGAGAATCCAGGAATAAGAACTGCTGTGCATATATGATGAGGAAAGTGAGGAGAAGGATATAAGAATGTGGAAAATACATAAGAGAAAAAGAGGAAATGAGCAGGGCAATAGGACTTCCAGTAACTATGATCAATATATTAAGCAAGCTTGAGTCACATCCTATAGTTAAAGCACAAGTGAAGTATTTTAAGGACACACGATTAGCTGAAGAATTTTTTATTTTTGTTTTTCTTTAAGTAATTTAGAACTATTTTATATTTAGTGGATTACACCTCAGTCTGGCAGATGGCGGTTGACTAAGATTGTAAACTTCTAATAAAATCTACAGAAGAAGAAGAGAAGACATAAAATGCAGGGGTGAGTAATTAGGGGATAACGAGGAGCAGCTGAGGCAGAAGGCAGGCAGAGAAGCTGAGGGTGGGAGACTAATTAACACTCAGGAAACTGAACTCAGACACAAAAAAAATTTCTAATCAAGGGGGAAAGATTTAACAGAGATCTAAGTGGTTAATCTCCAAAAGCAAAAATAACAGAACACGAATAATCTAAGAAACAAAAAAAAATAAATAAACCATCAAGACAACACCTTTCTAACAATAATGAGCACAGGGAAACGAACTGAATAAAGCAATACCTTATAACATAACAGCAAGGAAATTATCAACACATCAACACAATAGAAAAAGGAAACCCCAAACACCTGAAGATCGTGACACACTGTTTTTTTGAATACCTACATGATTTGCTATGGTAATGTACTTAAACAGCAGTAATTTTTGAAAACTTAAAAAAGGTACAGATGCCAGCCCTTTTTCATTTGAGAAATATTCTGAAGATCAGATCAATCCTGTCTTTCAGAATGATGAGCTCTTTAATCCACACCCTTGTTTCTTAAAGGTTGAAATACTGTAATGTTTTTTTTTGTTTGTTTGTTTGTTTTGTCGTGGTTTCCTTACCAAGTCTTCAGATTGTACATAAGGCAGGAGTCTTGACAGGTACAATTAAATATTCAAATATCACTCCGGTGCTGGAATCCCTGCCCAGGCTTCCAATAAAAGCTAAAGCTGATTTGACATTTGGCTCTTAACATATAAAATGTAAAATGGCCTCTTTCCATTGTATTTGTCGGGGATGGTGATCCCTTATACACCTGCTCTGCGATCCCAGGGTAGGCTTCTGTTGAGCATTCTCCAGATCCGCAATTGGACAGTTGGTGAGCGGGCATTATCATTTCATCCAACAATATGAATGAAAAGACTTTGACCAGTCAGTTTATTTTTTAAGGACAAAAACAAAGACAGAATTGTTATTATTTGTCTTAGTCTAATTGTTATTGCATTTTTAATTGTTTACTTTCAATGTAAATGGTTTTAACTTTTTCTGAATATTTATTTACTTTGCGTTTTTGTTTGCTGTTATTTTTATTGTTTATAGTTTTTATTATTTTCATCTTTTCATTTATGTGTTTTACGTCTTCAGCTTAATACACAGCTTTCTCATTGTACAGCATTTTCCAGTACAGTATGTTCATGAATAAACAAACAAAACACTTTTTTTTTATTGAATGCTAAATAATTAATCCAATTGGAGCCCAGTAGGGGTACTTCTTAAGAAGAATTGCTTAATGTATTTCAGCCAACTTTCTTTGACATAAAGGTTGTTTCATGTGTTTGAGTTGGACCAAAGTGCAGACAGGAACTCGGGATTTGCATAGTGAAGGATTTAATAATACAACAGAAACTTACAGGTCATGAGCAGGGTGAAAATTACATGGACCACAGACATCTGTCTGATAGTGGATAGTGTAATGGAGAAATTAACCAAGACTCCAGCAAGAAATAATAAAACAACAGGAGCTTAAATGCTGAGGCAGGGGTGGAAAATTACCAAGGAACCTGATGAACTAATATGAGGAGATGTGGAATTGCTGTAGCAGAATGAAAGCAGGGAAGCTGAGGGAGGAAGATGAATTAACACAAAAGGAGCTGAATTAAATCCAAATGCACAATGAAGAAAACACAAGACTAAACAAAGAAACTAAACACAAAGGAATATACTAACTTGGAAACACCTTACTAACAATAACGATCACAGAGAAATAGAACTGTTTATGGAAAGAACCATAGAACATAAATAGACAAATGGAAAATGATCAAAACACAAACACAAATAAAAACCAAAACCGAAACACCCATGGATCATAACAGGTTGGAACACACTAAAAGAAACAGAGGATCCAAAAGGTCATTGCTCATGAATAAATTATATGGGCACTGGGCTTGAGGGTGTTGTGACTGCAGGTATAAAAAGGACGACAGACTGGGAGTGACAGAGACATACTAAATTATCTGAAAGGGGATTTAAGGAAAAAAAGCATTCTGAACTAAAAGATTTAAACTGAAATAGTTTAAATGTCTTTAAACGGGTCTTAAAGTTAATTTAGTTAGCTGTTTTCTTCATGCAATTATACTTTAAACCTCTTGAATTTATACAGATTTAATCTCAACTTTTGTTATAATTGCCCTCCAGTTATTTTTTCCCAACATTAGTAACTATGCAACATTAATGATCATGGTATTAAGTATCTTGCCACTTATCTTTTTTGTTCGGAATGCACTTAAATTGTGTGGCCTATAGAAATATGAATAAAGACACAGTGTGATAAACAGATCCTCTTAGTTATAGACCTTGTGCCAGCTAGAAAACCCTTCACACAGGAGAGGTCAAAGTGGTCAAGGTTTCCCTTATGTCCACACCAGCAAGCCCCTGTCTGTTGATTTATGCTTTTGCTGGGCGGTCAAATGTTTGTTTAAACCATCAGTGCAACATTAATGGCCAGAGTGGAGGTTATCTTTTCTTATTTTGATGATCTTATGTGCAAAAAACATATTTTCAAAACCCCAGTGATTTTAACTAAGTACCCTTGCAGCTAATATAGGCAAACCATTTGTCTAGGGGACCATATGAGAGAGAGTCCTGCCACTTCCTCATAGATGAAAGAACCATCAGTCATGCTCCCAATTTTAACAAGAGTACCCCAGAAAAATTGGGTAAATTACTCTACAAGACTGTTGAGGGTATAGATTCATCGCATTTGCTGCAGATAGAGGAAAGGGAAAAAAAAACTCCCTATGTCAAAAAAATCTGTGGACAGGTGAAATAAAAAAAACAACAGTTTTTCACAAAAGAGGTGGTGATGAAATTGTGCTCCTTTACTCGTGCCTTTAGTAAAAAATATTAATTGATAGATGGCTACAGCTGCTTCATAGCAACATTTTGAAGAATAATATGTGAAACTGGCATACAGTGGGAGATAAAGGAATTTAGCTGTTCATTTATTTTGCAGAATTTTAATCATTTCAGTTTTTAACCTTTTAGTTAAAGCAATAAGATGGATGTTGACAGAATTTAAGTCTTTCTGTGCCAAATAAGGGGGATTGCAGGCTTGTTCTAATTTAAAATACTTCTAAATGTGGGAACCTTTGCTAGAGCCATAATCCTGTAGAATGTCTTATTTGTGACACCCTCTTTTCACAATCATGCTACTTTGAATGAAATGTATTTTTAGATAGTGGAATTCTGTTTTTTATTAAACAAAATATGCAGGTGTAAGTGTTATTCTTTACTGAGAATACCTTCTTGACAGTAGTATTTTAATGACACATACAAAAGGCATTTTTTTAAATAGAAGTAATATACTATGTTTCAAATTGTGTGCTAAAAAAGGTTTCTGGTTCAAACCTTTTAGCAAAACGTTTACAATGAGACTTTAAAAAAATGTTTTTTTTGTTATACGAAGTTAAAGGAAAATAAATACTAACAGTCTGCGAAGCGTGTGGAGAAGTGAGGTGCCCTCTAAAGTGTTCTGATCTTTAGCTGGAAGTGAAAGGGATGAGGTTATAGGATAATGTGAAGCAGTTGAACCTTGGTGCCCTGACCAACTGGCTAGAGTGCTGGCTTGCAGAGGCCAAAGACCTTCTCCAGATGCCGTTTAACCAGGTGCTGTTTTAAATAAACAACATTCTGAGATAAATATTTGACAAAAAAACAGTATACAATGAATATTTACAAATTCACAACAAAGGTAACCATGTGGCGTATAAAGAATAAGGGTTTATGTGGGTGGAGGTCAAACATGGCAAATTTTTTCCCAGATTAAAAAAAAATATATTGCCTGGCTGGCTGGTTTTAATGTTAGGTCTAAATCGCCACTACCTTCATATTTTCGAAGAATAAATACTAATTGCTTATTATGCAGTAGTTTGATTTTTGCACCTTTTTAAAATATTATTTCATTAGATAACACTAAGTCAATGAAAAGAATGTATTTTATGGACAAACAAAATTTAAGCTGGAATTTGAATGGGTGACTAAACAATATGTTTAACACACAGACTGTTTCATTAGGTAAACCTGTTTTGTACTATTAACACAAAGAGTGACTAAGCCATTCACAGGAGAGCAACTTGATACATTTAGTCACCTAGGCATGGTGAAGATGATTTGCTAAAGCTCAAAATAAGCATTACAATATGAAAGATGGAGGATTTAAGTGTCTTTGAACATTGCATGGTTGTTGGTGCCAGACAGGCTGGTCTGAAGAATTCAGTAACTGCTATCAATTGGGATTTTCACACAGAAACATATCTCAGGTTAACCCAGAATGGTCCAAAAAAGTGAAAATGTCCAGTGAGCTGTAGTTTTGTAGACTAAAATCCCTTGCTTATGTCTGGGAATAATGAGCAGACTGGTTCCAGATGACAAATTGGCAATTATAGCTCAAATAGCCCCTACAACCAAGACATGTATTATATCATCTCTGAATGCATAGTACTTTGTGGCCCTTTGTAACCCACAGCCATCCTGAGTATTGCTACTGACCATGTTCATCCTTCTGTGACCACAGGGTACCTACCTTCTGACAGTTACCCCCAGCGAGATTATGCACCATGTCACAAAGCAAAAATCAACTCAAACTGGTTTCATGAAAATGACACTGGATCAACTGTACTCCATTGACTTCCAAAACACTACATCTTAATCCAATAAAGCCCTTTTGGAATGTGGTGAAACAGAAAATTTACATTATTGATATGGAGCCAAGGAATCTGCAGCACTTTCAGGATGCCAACATGTCAATATGGACCAACTTCTCAGTGGAATATTCCAGATACCTTGTTGAATCTGTACCATATAGAATCAAGGCAGTTTTGAAAACAACAGGGGATTTATCCAGCTACAAGGTGTAGCTATTACAGTAGGTGGTCAGTGAGTAAATGTGAAACCGCTCAACAAAAGGGTAACATATATACAGTACATTGATAAATGAATACATAGTCCACCATTCTTTCAATGAATCATGTTTGTTCTATGTGGTTCTGTTTTCAGTGAGGTCCTCTTGATTTTTGTGTTGTAGTTCTTCTTTTCCATTTCCTACAGTCTGTTTCTTATTTTGGTTTTGCTTTCTGTTCCCTTCTTACACCTGATCCTAATTTGTCAATCAACACAGCTGCCCTGTGCCTGTCATTTATTCCCTTGGTGAAAATGTAGTCTGAGCTTTGCAGTAATTCACTGTCATATTGTTGTTATTGTTGTTTTTGCTGTCTGCTCTGACTTCCTGTTGGCCCAGCTTGTGTCCAGCTGTAGTTCAGTAAAATTTTATTCTTGCTGCTTCCGCAGCAAACTTAGTTTTGTTGGCCAGCCTCCTGCGTCCTATTCCTGCAGCTGGGCCCTTTTCTATCTTTTTTTTTTTTTTACCAGAAACTCAATATTAATTTATAAAAAAAATAAAACAGCAGTTTACCTTTATGTAAGACAGTCTATTGTCAGATCATGCATGGTAACTCTAAATAAGGGAATATAATAGAGTGGAAAAAGAAACACTAAGGACAAGCACGGATAATGATAGAAGGTTTCATGAGCCACATCTGCTAGGAATAAGGCCTGCAGTGAGGCTACTTGCTCTGTGAACTGTAATCTTCAGAGTCTAGAACCCAATGACAGCAGGCATTGTTCAGGGTTTGGGTGTGGCCGACAGTGCATTACACAAGGCAATAAGTGTCATTATGGCAGGTAGGGGATACAAATAACACTCATACAGAATAAACACAGGGGGAGGGCATCAGACCATGTACAAGATCAGCATGAAAGGTAGATCAGTGGTGATATAAAGAGAAAACTAGATGCTAGAGATCGGACTCTGAGGAAATTGGCCGGAGGGTGTGAAGGGATGAGAGAGAGAAAACAGAAACTAGGCAGTGATGGTAAATAGAACTGAACTGCAGATGCAGAGATGCAATAGGAGGAATGATGGACAGAATGATGAAGAGGGTAGCTGTGGTGTGAGGAGTGAGAGCTCAAAAGATAAAAGAAAAACAGCAGCTCAAATAGGGAAAAAATGAACTTATAGACTTAGTAGAGAGATGCTGCAGGATCAAGTCTTTACAATGGTAATTGTGTAGTAGAGAACACCTACACATAAATGGGGTACAAATGATGCAAGCCTACTTTTAGTTGATTAAGTTTATTTTCCATTTCTTAGACACAAAATGTAAAAATATGTCCTTTTTTATTAGCTTGAAGTCAATTCCTGTCATAGGTGCATGGTCATGCCTCTCAAGTCATTGTTTCCAAAAGTAACTTAAGAGTTGGAGTTTAGCCCCTTTTCCCATGACCTTCCACCTTGATGGCCCTACAAGTGCCTAACCTTTAAGGAAGTGTTTGGTGATAGGAAACAGGGAGGGGATTACAGGGCAGCTCAACAGATGTGTGCACTCCCTAGGGAGATGGACATATAGTAGACATAGGTAGTAGAGACAGTTGAAAGCTAACGGGAATCGGAATGAAAACAGAGGTAGAGCAACTGGTGCCTTCAAGGGTAGAAAGATGTTGTTTGGTGTGCACCACTAAGGTGGAAATATGTGTATTGCCTGACATAGTTGGTGTGCCATGCCGTTTTTAAAGTAAAAAGAAAAAATCATGGCTCTGCCAGTGAAGATTTTACCACACTGTGTTTATCAAATGTAGAGTGAGTAATGTTGCAAAGGAAAAAGGTTAATAGTTGGTATTTAAAATGTGTTATTTGAACATTTTATGTGCCAAAAGTAAAGGTAAGATTTAATCTATTATGTTGCTTATTAATAATGACAAAATGTGTATGATCTGTTGTTACATTTTCTTGCTGTGAAAATGACACATCTGGCATGCCATTTTGTTCTTATTCAAAATGTTTAGGTTTTTAGCAGCATTTTCCAGCAAAACAGAGCAAATCTAAAGTGTGGCTCCATTCTGATAAATGACAAAGCATTCTCTGAAGTTTGATCAGCCTTAACTTGGAAAGGCATTTACTATGCAGTGCTTGTAAACATCTGATTAATACTGCCTGGGCTCAACACAAACAATACTGCAAACATATTCACATCCATGCCATGTAAATAAGAAATAATCCCTTGCAAAGATGGCTGCACACACACACACACACATACACACATACACAATAAATATATACTCTGTAATGTGCAAGGCGACAGCTCAGAAGCTATTCTAAAAGCACACATTACTGAAAAGCAAGCTGATGGGTGCATAGATCCACAACAAATAACATTACTTCAATACAAACATGTAACCTCTGTTTTTAAACACTGGAGAGCAACACACATCTTTAACTGTCACCCCCATAATACGCCCTTTTAAAGGAACATAATGAAAGATGATTACAGTGGAGTTTCAGTAGAAAGAACCCTTTTCCTTGTTGAAAAAAAATCTAAAGCTCTCATTATTAAAATCTAATTTCAAAGCCAGAGCCATCTGTTTCCATCAGCAGCATTACCCATTCCCCGTAAAAAGGGTTATTGATTTGGGTTCTAATCTACAAATAAATATATTGTTTGACTTTATTTTTTTTTTCCTCTTGTTGTCAACAATGGTAAAAGGACACAGCTCATCTGGCTGATGGATGAGAGCAAATGTAGCCCAGGGCCTAAGGGGTGCTTTGCAAGAGAAATGTACCTTATAACACACAGTTACAAACACACAGATACACACATAAACAACCCCTCCAGATGGGTCCCCCCTTGTAACTGCTGTGCTGGGTCCAATTATGTCTGTGTGTCTGGGATTGTGTGCAGTTGTTCGGTGTGTATGTATAGGGGGAAGGGCGTGTGTGTGTGTGTTGGTGGGTGGATGGGGAGGGGGGTACTTATGTTGCAATATGTTTAGAAAACTAGTAAACTATTACTTTCATAGTTACTCGCAAAATCCTCCAACTTTAAACTTTGTTTTAATTACAAAGCTTGGTTAGGTAAAAAAACATAAATATATATTCAACCACAGTGTGTGTAGGTCAGGTAGTCGAGTGCTGTGTGTTTGGATGCTGTGCATTATTCCTCAAATAAAATAGCAGTGCAGTTGTACAGTCTGACCAAACAACATTGCAGTTTGGGGTTTTGAGGCACTGATAGAAAAACATATTTTAACCAGAGGCTGATGCACAAGTGAGGAGCAGATTGTAAGCAAATGCAATAAAGTACAATTGGGGAATATGCTCCTTCTCTTGTTGCAAAGCTTTTAGTGTCTTCAGAAAACCACACAGAATTTATGCTGTGGTGGCAAACAACTTGCCACACTTGCCTGTACATCATTTTTTCCCATTGTAGTCAAAGCACGTAGTTGTAATACAGGCAACACACCCACCAAGTGGCAAAAAGACCCCTGACTAAATGACCATTGAGTTGTAGTTTGAAAACAGATAACTGACATCCCTAATGGGCTTGCAGTCAACTCTTACAACAAGTTTTGTTGTTTTGCATGGTAAAAATCTAAATTTTACCACATTTTGTCACACTGTAGAAAGACTTTAAAGCAACTTCCATTTGTAGAGCATGTAATCTCAATATTTTGCCAGTTTTTGACAAAGAAAAAAAGATGTACACTCCTTTTTGTCTGCATTATGGACAAGGGTGTGATGTTGGCGAGTCACGTCAGCCTCAGGACATTAGCTTGTGGAGTCTGCTTTTGAAGAACTTATATAATTAAACAATGTCTTAACTTTTCCATTTTTTTCCATTGGGGTAGTGTGGAATCAAAACACTTTCAGTTTTCAAACAGCTGTGCTCTTATTTTATTATATTTTTGAGCTGCATGGATGATTATGTAATATAGTTTCACTTGCCAGAGGAAAAAGAAACATTTTCTACATCTAATTGCTGTAGAAAGTGACTGTTTTGCCACAATAATAAAAAATTAAGTAATCAAAAATGTCATTCTCTTGTACCAAGGGTATTCATGAACTATTTCCCCTCAGATGTGGTAGATAAAACTGCTCTTGGAAAGGAAGCAGCCACTGTCACACCTTCTGATGCCCAGGTAGCAAAGGGAATTGTCAAGGAAATCTTAGTGATTTCTTGATCAGCAATGTACCTCCACCAGCCTATGTCCAGAGTCACCATGGTAACCAACTCCTTTACTGACTGATGAATGATGGTAGTCTAAACCACCTCTATTAATGATTCATAACCTTGTTGGAAGGATGTTTGCTGGTAGCATTCCAGCTAGATTTGGAAATGTTTTCCTAAATAGTAAAAAATAACAAAAGCACAGCAGTCTGCAGTTTGTTGATATAGAAGCGATTGTGTGTTTGCCACTGTAAAACATTGATCAAGGCATGCAAGGAACATTAGTTTTGTAGTTGTTTTATCCAAGTGAGCTCTAAGTCATGTCTAAGTTGTGACTCTTTTGCCCAGCTTTTGTCTTCAATGGGGTGGGGCATCTCTGGTTCCACTAATTTAGCTACATTTTAGATACATTGATGAAAGAAAAACAGTACAGTCCAATACAATACAACCCTCTACAATGATGTCAGATTCGATTTTAATGTAAACAAAGAGTAATTAAATTCCTATGTTTATTGCTCAAACTTCCCTTGGTTAAACATAGACATGTGTGGTATCCTCTGAAACATCAGAATCTTGGCTAAAAGCTGATATAAACCATTTATATGAACACCAAACACAGTTAAAACTACAAGCAGTTGAATCAGAAAGTAAACACACCCTACAAAATGGAGTCACCGGAAGTCTCGGCCTCTCCTTCCTGATTGGTGGGATTGACGTGAAAGACTTAGAGATAACTTTCTAAGGATGAAAAGAAGGGCTCGTTTGTGGAATTGGGCCCATCCAAACTCTAGTTATGGGCATGCATAATGGTGTGTATTTCAAAAATCCACATCGAGTTTAAACAGGGCAGAACTGATTATGCAGCTGAGCATGTATGTGTTTTTTTAAATAATTTTTATGTTGGATTATTTGTTTTTTTAAGCCCAATGGCTTCTCAAAAAAAGTTTTAAACCGTGGATGAAGCATTGCCCCAACTTACGGCTGAGTTTTGTGCTGAGGACAGCAAATGAAGACCCGGACCGTGTTTTTCTCTGACAATGGGACAACAAAGAGTGCTGCAGCTTGACAAACGGTATGTTCATAAAGATGCAGGTGTATTCACTCCTGCTACTTTTGGTCCGCTTTAAACGGAACAAAACGTCTCTTCGAACTTAACAAGCCATTGTCGCTGGTATCAAAGGTGTATAAAGTTATGAAATCATACCTGTTCATCTGGGCATTGCTTATCAATACGTTGTGGGAGAGGACGCCTTATCTTGCTTGTTGCACGTATTTGTCGACTCCGTTCCAAAAGTAAAAATAGAACGCCGCAAAATCTGTGTAGAATGAGCTGCTCTTGGCTCTCACAATAATATTTCTCCTTAAAAAACGGCAGAAATATGCAGAACAGAGCAGCTGCGTGTTGTTGAGTTTGTGAGTCTCAGCGGGCACACTAACATGACGGTTCAACCCCCCACACCACGGGCCGCAGTAAAATTGTCGAGCGTTGACCGGTCCACGGTGATATAAAGGTTGGGGACCACTGATCTAGACCAAACATGAAGCACTGTAAGGATCATGTTCTTTGACTTCTCCAGTGTATTCAGCACAATTCAACCTAATTTGCTTTGTGAGAAACTCCAGGTAGCAGAGATGGTGGCCTCCTGTGCCTTCACCTCTGCTGCCAGGATCCAGGACTTCCTGACAAACAGACCACAGTTTGGGAGACTGACATGTCATGTGTGTGACAATGTAGACAGTAAAACAGGAGCACCACACGGTACTGTACTCTCACCATTCCTTTTCACACTGTACACATCAGACATCCATGAAATGAAAAGTGTTGTGAACTGGTGCTATATAAATAGAATGAATTGAATTTACTTCCACTACAAGTCAGAGGCCTGTCATCTGAAGGAATTCTCTGATGACTCTGCAGTTGTCAGGTGTATCAGGGATGGGCAAGAAGCTGAGTACATAGAATCGGTGGACCACTTTTTGGCATGGTGTGGAAAGAATCATCTTATCTTGAATGTGAACAAAACAAAGGACTTGATTATAAGTTCAGAACAAACAGGAATAGGTCAAACATTATTTCAATCCTGGGACAAGTGGAGGTGGTGGAGTGGTGGAGTATACCTTGGTGTTCACCTGGACAACAGACTAGGCTTGAGATGCATGTAAAGTTGTCTAAAAGAACAGAGCAGACTGCACTTCTTGAGGAAGCTTTAGTCCTTCAGTGTCATATCCACAGTGGTTTGTGTACAGGTTGTGTGCAGACTGCATGCAGGCTGTGTTTGTGTGCTTTGTTTTCTCTGTGCAGTGTGTGACTGGTAGGTGCTGCTGCACAGGTGTTGCTCATCTGAGAGCAATCAGCTGGGCTACCTATGGAGTGGAAACCCAGAAGGAGGCGTCAGCTCGTTTTCTCACATGGCGTGGTAACAGCTAGACCTCTGCTTCTCTGCAGTCCTGCTTCCAAGCAGTTTTTCCTGATCTCCTTGTTTTTCTTCCCCTGCCTTGCAGATCACCCTTCTGTTGTGTTGTGCTATTACATGAAAAGCCCATAAGGGGGAGCTCTGACGGTGTATGTTGGAAGATTCTGTATGTTGGAGAGGAAAAGAAGAACGAGGTAGAAGTAAAGGGTAATTATGTCATAGTGTTAATGGCCGACTTGATCCACATGCAGAAAAACACAACTAAACAGAGAAGCGTTTAGTAAGAAGTTTTATTTGCAGAACCAGGTACTGGAAACCGAGGATGCTGAGCGACTGCAAGAGAAAAGCGAACGCAGGTAAGACACCACCAAAGCAACCTTAACAATGTGCTGTATGACCCTGAGTTACCAATCTATGTCACTACTGATGCCTCGGATTATGTACTGGGTGCGGTTTTAACTCAGTTGTATTCAGATCAAAATGAGAGAGTTGTCGCTTTTGCATCTAGAACACTCTCTTCTGCTGAGCACAAGTACTCCACGGTTGCACGTGAAGCTCTTGCCTGCATTTGGGCTGTGGAAAGTTGGAGAACCTACCTCTGGGGTCGTCACTTTGTCCTTCTTACAGATCATCAGGCACTTACGACCTTACTTGCTTCTAAAGGTTCTGGACATGCTGGACTGAGGATCGCCAGATGGTCTGCTTGACTGCTCTGCTTCACATATGATGTCACTTACCGTCCAGGACACCAAAACGTCACTGCTGACTGCCTGTCCAGACTGCCACTAGCTGCTGCAAATGAGGTGACAGAAGAACCTGACATGATTGCTGCTGTTTTCAGAGAATCACTATGTGCCATTTCTCTTCTAGAGTTCACGTCTGCCAGTGAACCCTGCCCAGAACTGTCACTACTGCGCAACCATATTCAAAAAGGTTGGCCCAAATGCAAACAAGGTCTGCCTGAGAACCTTGCTCCATACTTTCAGGTACGACATGAGATGTCAGTTCATGGTTCACTGATATTGAGAGGGACAGATCGACTAATTGTTCCTGTTTCATTACATGCCAGAGTGGTTGACTTGACACATGAGGGACACCAAAGCATAGTCCATACCAAGCAGAGACTGCGTGAACTGTTCTGGTGGCCACAATTAGACAAACTTGTACATTCTGTCATTGCTTCCTGTGTTAACTGCTAGTTCAGTGATAAGATAGCCATAACTGCTCCTGCTCCACTTACACCAGTTGAGTTGCCCAGCAGACCATGGGAAAAAATTGCGATAGACATTACAGGTCCATTTGACAATGCTGCATGGGACTGCCGCTATGCTATTGTTCTTACAGATTACTACAGCAAATGGCCTGAGGTTGCATTCACCTCTACTGTCACTACAGATGTTATCATTTGCTTTTTAGTCACTGTGTTCAGTAGGGAAGGTAATCCGATGTACCTTTTCTCAGATAATGGTTGTCAGTTTACTTCTCATGCATTTCGCAATTTTCTGAGGGAGAGAGAAATACAGCACTTAAAGTCCAGTGTTTACTACCCTAAAGCAAATGGTGCTGTAGAGAGATTTAACATAGTACTTAAGGATTGTATACAGACCTCTGAAAGACGTCATAATTCATGGAAAAAAGCGGTAACAGAATTCCTACACAACTACCGAGCTACTCCTCATGCAACAACTGGAGTAACCCCATTTGAGTTACTGAGAAATAGGAAAATGCGCACCAAGTTGAACATACTTCCAGTAGCACTAAAAAGCAAAACACATGCTGAAATCAAAAAGAGGGTGAAACAAAAGCAAAATAAAATGAAGGCATATACAGGTCCTTCTCAAAATATTAGCATATTGTGATAAAGTTCATTATTTTCCATAATGTCATGATGAAAATTTAACATTCATATATTTTAGATTCATTGCACACTAACTGAAATATTTCAGGTCTTTTATTGTCTTAATACGGATGATTTTCGCATACAGCTCATGAAAACCCAAAATTTCTATCTCACAAAATTAGCATATCATTAAAAGGGTCTCTAAACAAGCTATGAACCTAATCATCTGAATCAACGAGTTAACTCTAAACACCTGCAAAAGATTCCTGAGGCCTTTAAAACTCCCAGCCTGGTTCATCACTCAAAACCCCAATCATGGGTAAGACTGCCGACCTGACTGCTGTCCAGAAGGCCACTATTGACACCCTCAAGCAAGAGGGTAAGACACAGAAAGACATTTCTGAACGAATAGGCTGTTCCCAGAGTGCTGTATCAAGGCACCTCAGTGGGAAGTCTGTGGGAAGGAAAAAGTGTGGCAGAAAACGCTGCACAACGAGAAGAGGTGACCGGACCCTGAGGAAGATTGTGGAGAAGGGCCGATTCCAGACCTTGGGGGACCTGCGGAAGCAGTGGACTGAGTCTGGAGTAGAAACATCCAGAGCCACCGTGCACAGGCATGTGCAGGAAATGGGCTACAGGTGCCGCATTCCCCAGGTCAAGCCACTTTTGAAACAGAAACAGCGGCAGAAGCGCCTGACCTGGGCTACAGAGAAGCAGCACTGGACTGTTGCTCAGTGGTCCAAAGTACTTTTTTCAGATGAAAGCAAATTCTGCATGTCATTCGGAAATCAAGGTGCCAGAGTCTGGAGGAAGACTGGGGAGAAGGAAATGCCAAAATGCCAGAAGTCCAGTTTCAAGTACCCACAGTCAGTGATGGTCTGGGGTGCCGTGTCAGCTGCTGGTGTTGGTCCACTGTGTTTTATCAAGGGCAGGGTCAATGCAGCTAGCTATCAGGAGATTTTGGAGCACTTCATGCTTCCATCTGCTGAAAAGTTTTATGGAGATGAAGATTTCATTTTTCAGCACGACCTGGCACCTGCTCACAGTGCCAAAACCACTGGTAAATGGTTTACTGACCATGGTATCACTGTGCTCAATTGGCCTGCCAACTCTCCTGACCTGAACCCCATAGAGAATCTGTGGGATATTGTGAAGAGAACGTTGAGAGACTCAAGACCCAACACTCTGGATGAGCTAAAGGCCGCTATCGAAGCATCCTGGGCCTCCATAAGACCTCAGCAGTGCCACAGGCTGATTGCCTCCATGCCACGCCACATTGAAGCAGTCATTTCTGCAAAAGGATTCAAGACCAAGTATTGAGTGCATAACTGTACATGATTATTTGAAGGTTGACGTTTTTTGTATTAAAAACACTTTTCTTTTATTGGTCGGATGAAATATGCTAATTTTGTGAGATAGGAATTTTGGGTTTCCATGAGCTGTATGCTACAATCATCCGTATTAAGACAATAAAAGACCTGGAACATTTCAGTTAGTGTGCAATGAATCTAAAATATATGAATGTTAAATTTTCATCATTACATTATGGAAAATAATTAACTTTATCACAACATGCTAATATTTTGAGAAGGACCTGTACAGACAAGAAAATGAGAGCTAAAATACCAACAGTCAAAGTGGGTGACGTTCGTTTTCGCAGACCTGAGCACATTCCCAAAGGATCTTCAAGATTTAAGGAACAACGGACGTTCATGAAGAAAGTTGTACAAAAAGACGTACTAAATGATGGACGCAAGTGGAATGCTTCAAAACTTGCACACTTCCCAAAACAAGCCTTAACAGATTCAGACCAAAACAATTACACTGTATTTGATACCTTTGTACTTCCTGGGAACATTAATGCTGCACTTAGAAGAAGTCAGAGATCTAGAAATGCACCAAGATGGTTAACACGTTTTGTAAGATAAAGTGAAAGCCACTGATACTAAGACTCGCATAAATGTTCTTTAAGACCAGTAAAGTGGTACTACTGTTTTGCTAATGTACAATACAGTAAAACAAATAGTTCATACTATGAAGATTACGGTTGCCAGTGAAACTGTTACTTTTTTATAATGCTGTCATTCATTTAATGGACTATTCCGACCTTAGTTAATACGGTTCGTGTACCTTTCATATTACTGTTGGTTCATTAAAATACAAACTTAGTTTTCTGCAGTGAGTTTTGCAGTGTAAATGCAACATGTAAGAAATTGCTTCAGTGAAAAGGAAAATGTTGTGTTGTGCTCGTACTCGTACTCGTACTCGTCGTCTTCCGCTTTATCCGGGACCGGGTCACGGGGGCAGCAGACTCAGTAGAGACACCCAGACGTCCCTCTCTCCAGACACCTCCTCCAGTTCCTCCAGGGGGAGCCCAAGGCGTTCCCAGGCCAGCCGAGAGACATAGTCCCTCCAGCGTGTCCTGGGCCTCCTCCCGGTGGGACGTGCCTGGAACACCTCCCAAGGAAGGCGTCCAGGAGGCATCCGGTATAGATGCCCGAGCCACCTCAACTGGTTCCTCTCGATGTGGAGGAGCAGCGGCTCTACTCCGAGCCCCTCCAGGATGGCCGAGCTCCACACCCTATCTCTAAGGGAGTGCCCGGCTACCCTACGGAGGAAGCTCATTTCAGCCGCTTGTATCCGGGATCTCGTTCTTTCGGTCATGACCCAAAGTTCATGGCCATAAGTGAGGGTAGGAACGTAGACCGACCAGTAAATTGAGAGCTTTGCTTTTCGGCTCAGCTCTCTCTTCACCACAACGGACCGGCACAGCGCCCCCATTACTGTGGCAGCCGCACCGATCCGTCTGTCGATCTCCCGCTCCATTCTTTCCTCACTCGTGAACAAGACCCCGAGATACTTAAACTCCTCCACTTGAGGCAGGAACTCCCCTCCAACCTGAAGAGGACAAGCCACCCTTTTCCGGTCGAGTACCATGGCCTCGGACTTGGAGGAGCTGATCCTCATCCCAGCCGCTTCACACTCGGCTGTGTTGTGCTATTACATGAAAAGCCCATAGGGGGAGCTCTGACGGTGTATGTTGGAAGATGCTGTATGTTGGAGAGGAAAAGAAGAACGAGGTAGAAGTAAAGGGTAATTGAAGCTGATCCACGTCTGAGGCCTGCTTATTTTCATGTTTGAACCCAGCACACCTCAACACCTTCGCTGAAGGAAGTCGTGGAACCTTTCTGGTCTCCGTTTTCACTCGTGTCATGTTCAGAGGAGTTTGGGAACTCCAGCCTTGACACCTAAGCTCTGAGCCTCCTCTCTGCTTCCAACTCCAAGCCCAGCTTCTCAGGAGCCACCTGAGAACTACCCGTCAACCTGCCTGTCCACCCTCCAACGTTAAAACTCTCCAACCATAGTGGAGTTTCCTGGAAGAGAAGAAGCAAAGCACTTCATCCTCCAAAAACTGTTCAAAGCCCCAAGAACCCAACCCCTGTAAGTCAGCATCTAATGAACACATTCACGGTTTCTCCGTTTCCACCCAGAGTGTTTACCAGCTTCTGTCTTCTCCTTCAGAGAGATTCCGTGGCTGGTTCTGCTTTGGGGACCGCTCTGGAGCATTTGGAGATTGTGCAAAGAATAACTCTTCATAAAATGAATAATATTACGAACAATCCTGAGCATCCTCTAAATGAAAGTCTCATACAACAGTGTTTTCTGTCAGACTTCTTCAGATCTACTGTAATACGGACCTCTAAAGATCATTTCTGCCCATAGCCATCACCATGTACAACCACTCTTTGAAGAAACTTGCATAATATTAGTTACAGCATTTAATTTACCTTGGGGATTAATAAAGGGTGTCTGAATTGAATTGACCAGGTTATATAGATAATCTGAAATTATTTATAATTGGAGCCCAAATATTTGGCTCAAAGTAACTTGTCAAAATTTTGCATAAAACTATACATATATTTTACTTTCACTGCTCCCTCATCCAGCGTCCAGATAACACAAAGAGGTCAAAGCTGACCAGAAGTCCCTGTGGGAGCTCTCCTGCCCTTTAACCTTTTTGTGCTCATTGCCGATGTTCATTCTCTGTAGGTGTCAGATGAAAACAACCAAGAGGTGCTGTATGCAAAGTTGAGAAAAGTAGGTGTTAGAAAGGGAACTTGAGAAGGTGAAGGAGGACAGAAAGTGCTCTGAATGAGTGCGATAAAAGAGTCAAGATGTAGAAAAGAAGGTGGGAGGAGAGCAGGAAGGGATGCTGAAAACTGGGTATGTGGAGTTTACAGACAGAAAAGAAGGGGGAGGACAAGTAGTGCTTGAAGAAAGAATACAATGAAGGCTAAGCTGCATTAGCAGCATGTCTCAGGCCAATTATTCTCCTAGCCCTAGCCCTCTTTTCTACCTTTTCTCTGCTTTCCTTCTCTCCCTGTCCTCTCCTACGTCCCTTTTTTCTCCCTCTCTCCACTTTCTCTATCTCTGCTCTAACTATCCATGTGCTTTCAGCAGCAACAGATCACTATATGATACCGGTCTGCACTGGCAGGTTTTATCTGCCTGTGCTACAATAGGAAAGAAGGGTCTAAGAAAAGATAAGATAGAACCAACCAAGAGTGACAACGGACAAGGAAACCAGATGTTTTGAAGTAGTGCTTCACTGCCATCTAGTGGCAGTTAGTTCTGCAAGACCTGCATCGAAAGGTGTTCACATTTAGTTTCAGACAGTTGCGTTACCATAATGTGATCAAAGCCTCATCTGAGACTGAGTTTTACAGATGAGTGTTATGCAAGACCTGTGAACGGCAGGAGGTGTAATTCAGTTGATGTTTTGAGGGTTTGTGCTTACTGTACCTGAAAAATGAGCTGAAACATCCATGGCTGAATTACTTCTAAATGACTAAAATTATTGTTTCTTAGGCAGCTGGATAACATTACAATATGTACAATAAGGAGAGACCTATTTACTTTATGACAGATGTATTTTTACTTTTTGACTTTTAAAATGTGTCAGAGTCCTTTCATGTGACCTTTGATAACTCATATAAGTAGATGAATATAAAAAAGGTCTATTCAAAACAAAGGAACTATGAGACAAATTTTGCTTTTGTATTTATAAAATAACTGGTTGGAAACATATAATTACTTTTCATAGTACATTTTTCAGCTCAGACCAACTCTGGCAACTGCAACTTGTTTTTCTTTCTGTGGTAGTTTGGTTGCATTTTGTGGTGCTAGCAGAAAATTTTGTTGTCAGTTATTTACAAAGTAAACAAAAAAATGTGTGTGATGCTCAGGAAAAACAGCCAAATGTTGTTGAAGCATGTTGTTCTTCGTTTTAAACAGAAGCTAGTCAAAAGAGAAATAAAATGGAGAAAAAATTAAGATAGAGAATAAATTTAAGCAAAGAACCATGGACAGGATCAAGAAATGCCAGCTACCTATAGTTTGTTCTATTTATTTTCTGTGTTGGAACTTGGCTTTGGGAATAACGCCACACCCAATTCAAAAATATTGTAGTTGCATGTTGGAAAATTTGGGGATTTTCCTGTAGATGTTATTTGTAACCAGGCTGACCTCATTCAGCAATTAGCTACTAAGCAAAGTATGCATACCTTTGCATTTTGTACTTTCAAACACTTTATCAACATGTTGAGTAAAATATGCTTTACAGTGCTATGTGTGTGAAAGATAAATTCTGTTTAAACAGTGTTTTACTGGAAGCATCAACAAGTTAAATGTTAAGATTTTAACAGCTTGGCCATTTTACATTGCATAAGAATGACACTGACATTTATAAAATAATGTAGTGTACACAGTTTTCAGCAGTAAACCTTTAGTTGGAAGATGTTTAAGTTAGTTGGAGACACAGGTCTCATCTCCAAAGGATGGTGAGCATTTGTATAGGTGCAAAGAGCAGGAAACAGATAAAAATAAATTCACAGGCCCACTCCAGAAATAACAGGACATCTGGTCCAGACATCTGGAGCCAGAGGACTTTTAGGAGCTTCCCAGCACCCTGTCACCTTGCGGGTAAATTAGCAAAGTGAGAAAATATGGCCCGGGTAAGCGATGCTGACAATCACACAGAGGGGGGATAGTTGAGACAGGTTTCTGGGAAATTCATCATGTGGTGGTTCTTTTTTTGTTTCACTTGAATAAAAGGTAATAAAGGAGGGACAATGAAGGGATTAAAATGTGAATGTGTGAGTGGCTCTGTGAGAGAGACAAAGAGGTATTTCAAAGCAGATGGAGGTGGTAACCACCTCATTACTCTTTGGCAAGTATTAGTCAATTTTCTACATTAAGCTAATGAATAAAAATATGTGTCTCAAAGGGGATTATTGTTCTGGGGGGGGGGGGTTATCCAGTATGTAATTGACAGTTCTTTTCTTCCTTCAGAGATCAATAAAAAATCTTTGCTGCAATTGACCAGCAGAATGAGCTTTACTATGGATTTCTTGATAAAAAAAACAACAACAAAAAGTCTCTGAACTGTGTCACACATTTGCCAGATTGTCATGTTGTATTTTTGCTAACTGTTAAATCTGTTTATGATGCAACCATGAGCAGAGACAGAGGTCATCATTTAAACTACTTCTGTTCTTGCAGTACAAATGGAGCATCCAGAATGCAGTCTGGCTATGCAAGTGTGCTACGTGGACTGATGAGATGACATGCGTCTGCCAGAGAGAAAGAAAGACAGAGACTGTGAGAGAGCAAGAGCAAGATTGTGTCAGATGTGATATTGATGACAAGCCTGTGTGCTTGTTCCTTGTTTCCCCTTGGCCCAGTGTAAGGTCACAGTGGAAAGGTGGGACAACAAATGCCACCAAGTCCCACTGACAGCTTGACCCCTGGGAGAGAAAATGTGCCTTTCATCAGATGCCCTGTTCCATCCCAGCCCTACCCTCCTCTTAATTGGTGCAATCTTTCTTCCCATCATGTTCAATTCTACTTAACCTATACTTGCCATTATCTCTAGCACCGCCAACTGTTTTGCACTTTTTGCTTTTTCTCCTTTTATCTCCACATAAACTTATATATGCCCTATATATACCCACAGTGTGATACAGAGGTAGAGCCTTCTCTACTCCCTGGTGGTTTCTTTGGACTCTCCATCTAATGTCACAAATGGGTAGTAAATATGCCATCAAAAGGACACCAGAGGATCCACATTCTGCTTTTGTTTCCTCCCACTCGTAACTCTCCAGAGGGCAGAAGGACATACATCACCTGGAGAGCCTTTTGGCATAGAATTATGTTGTTTATAGCAGGCTTTTTCTGAGTGATCCAGATGTGCAAAGCTCTTGCACGGGGAAGGAAAAAGAGGCATACAGCGCAAATTCAACTAATGCTAACCAAGGAGTGTAATCTAAAACATCATGTAAATTGTAACTTAGATGGGCCTGCTCAGCATGCTAACCACAGAGAGAAGAAAACATGTGAGTAGAGGATAGAAGAATATTGTATTTATTCCACTCTTTGCCTCCTCAGGGCGTCAGATGGGCTTGGCTCGTAATGTCTAGTCAGATATGACCTTGAGCAAGTCCATTGTCTCATAGGACATTCACTTACACTATCACATCAAGTCACCTCAATAAAAACAACACTACAACAGCATTCCAATGATGTATAACTGCACATCAGTTGCATTAGCAAACAGCTGGGACCGGTTTGTCATTTTAGGTTATTGGAGTGCGACAGTACGCCAGGATCAAATGTCCTCCTTGTGAAATCTTTATGATTTAACCTGTCTTGTCCTTGTGCTACCCTTAAATGACATTATTCAATGGCTGTCCTTGTAAAAACCTTTCCAAATAATAACAAATATCCTTGAGAAGCTCCAGAGCTTAGAAAATAACAATGGTTCAATCAGTGTACAATCAAAGTAGAGCTGACATTTATATCAAATAGATGCTGGTTTGCCAAAAACTTTGAAACTTAAAAATGTGTCCTTGTTTATAGTTATAAAAAAAGTCACTTTTAGCCATTTTTACTAGGAAACAAATCCAGACAACAGGTGGGCTTGGGCTGTTATAACATGTTGAATATAGACTGAACTGTTACCGTATTAAGTAAGTAAGAAAGTAAGTAGGTTTTATTTATATCGCACCATTCTCAGACAACAGTAACAAAGTGCTTCACAGTAGTAAGACATCATTACATACATTTACATGGAATTTTAAAAATACACTATAATAAATTACAGTCATACCAGCCCTGGGGCTGGAGAAGCTACAACGCAGTGCATTTAAACATCAAGATCTGGAAATGACAACTTGCTGAAGTTTAGCAAGAGAAAAGAGAAGAAAGGGGAGTTTGGAGACACTGAACACAGCATGGTTGTTGGTGGAAAGTGGTGGCTAGTCTGGGTTTTTCAAAAACTGCTGATCTGCTATGATAAAAGAAAATTCCAGTTGTGTAGATAAAAATGCCATACTGACTTGAAAGGTCAGGGGACAGTGGCAGACTTGTACATGTTAAATAGAGAGACGACAGCAGCTCAAACAAACTGTTGCTACGAGATATTTGAAATATCAACTCTTAATGTAAAATGCGTCAAACCTTGAAGCAGATGGGCTACAGCAGCAGAAAACCACACCAGTTGTCACGTCTGATAGTTATGAACAGGAAGCTGAGGCTACAATTCAAATATCAAAAAATTAGACAATGGCAGTTTCAAAAAATATACCTGGTCTGAGGAATCTTGATTTCAGCTAAAGCATTCAGATGGTAGGGTCAGAATTTGGAAAAACTTGATTGCATTGATCCATCCAACCCTCCCTCTTTCAGTGGTTCAGCCTGGTGGTTGAAGTGCAATGGTCTGAGGCATATTTTCTTGGCACACTTTGGTCCCCTTAATACCAGTTGAACATATTTTAACACCTGAGTCTACATAAGTATCGTTGCTGAACAAGTCCATTCCTTAATGACCACAGTGTACTGTTACATCCTGCCATCCTCTGTTGGATTTATCTATGCTGAGGGTTGCATATAGCAATTAAGACAGGCAAAGAACAACTGTGTAAAGTCTGACCATATTTAAACCCTGTTTCAACCAGTCTCTCTCTCCCTCCCAGGGACACCACCTCCAGGTTTGAGTTTGCCTTTGTTTTACACACATCTCTCTTTTCCAAGCTCTCCTTACATGACTGATAGATCTATAACATACCCTCAGAATAATATAAATTAACAATATTTCTTTATAATAAAAACAGTATTTGGTTAAAAAATCTGTTGTCTCCCTTCCTTGTCAGTATGACCCAACCTGAGATGGGTACCAATAAGTGTGCAGCACCATGTCACAAAGCTCTAAGTATCACAAACTAGTTTCTTGACAATGATAATGACTTCACTGTTCTCCATTGGTCTCCAGAGTCACCAGATCTCAATCCATTAGGGCACCTTTGGGATGTGGTAGAATGGGAAATTTGCATCATTGATATGAAGCCAAAACACCAACAACAACTGTGAGATGTTATCATGTCAATATGGGTCAAAATCTGCAAGATCGAAATAATCGATTTGTCCAGTGCAGTGAATAGCAATGTTGCCTGGGTTCAGATCTCAGCCACTGATATTTTACAGTACTCAAACTCCCTCACATAGTCCAAACACACGTTAGGTCAGAATAGTTTTTGAAGTTTGTGCAAATAAAAAGTATATTGGTTTAACTGTTCTTTAAACTGGAAGACATGGTCCGTAACTTAAAAATGAACACATTTTAATTAAATTGGTCTTCTTACCACAGGAAAGGCAATGACATTTCAAAAATGTGTTTATATCTTTTTATGGTTGAATTTTAGTTCACTCATTTTATATGCCACAACAAACCTATTTGGAACTAAGTTTTCAAAAATTCTCAAAAGCCTTTAACTGTATTTTTTCCACAAATAAACTACATTAATTGTACCATACATAACTGAAACATCTGATAGTTTTGCACAACCAGAAAGACACTTTCCCTCTCTATTTCTGAAAGGAGTTTTTTTAATACCTGACTTGATGCCAGCTTTAAATATAACTTTGATGGGTTTCAAGTTTATTTTCTCTGTTCCACTTTTTTCCTGTTATGTCCCAACATTTTGTATAAACTTCAAATGCAACCTATTGCTCAAGTAAACATTTCATCAATTTCAAGATTGCATACACTGTCAAAGTACCGTGGGTCAAAAAATGCAAGATTGATGATAGTTGTTTTATCTTTTACTGAAAATTTGCAATCACTGCAATGACATTTCGTATATAAGCCAACCTCTACCCACGTGCTCTTTGTCACAACCCAGAGTGTTAGCTGTAGACATATTTTTGGTGACTCATTCATGGTGACTCACTTATCAGTTTACTGCAAATGTAAATGACCTAAAAGTTTAAATCATCATAAGTCTGAAATGGCTTTTAAATTTCGGCACCAAAAGAAAGCTCTTACAGCTGTTTTTTGAGAAACCAGGGCTTCTATGGCAACTTTTCTTGGAGCAGGAAGGCATCACATGAGTTTTAAACACATTTTCAACCTCTAAATTGATTGAACTCACGATGGTGTAACCTAGTTCTTTGTGCTGATACAGTCATGAGATAGGAACGTAAGGTTATGTGTAAGTTTTACAAGGAGGCACTTCTATTAATGTAACTTATTAATAGAACTGCCAACATGCAAGATTTCCTGGCGATGGTACATAGTTGCTTTGATGATGACTTTCTTCTTAATATTTAATTTGATTAATGTATTTGAAAATGTGAACTTTGAAGCTCTAGTGAGCAAATCCCAGTGACATTTTGTGACCCCAGAACCAGTCTTTGAAATATGCATTCCGGATTCCAGGCACAGATAAACTTGACATCTTTACTCTCTTTTGTGCAAATTCTTGCAGGTCCATAGTGTTCATCAGATTTTTGCTATTTATGAATTTATTTTTGACTATGTTTGACCTTGGAGTCAAAACATAGTGGACTGCATTACGTAGCAGTTGATGTGCAACTACCTGTTTTTACCTTATTAGTTTTATGAAACACTCCTTTGTGGTTTTGCTAACCTTGTGTGTGATCTGGACTCCCGTTCATGCAAGAGTTCGATCCATCATGTCAGTGTTCCTTCTTGGTGTTCTTGTGAAGTGTACTTAACAAGCAGACTATGTTCAGCACTGACAAACTCGAAAGGCTTCAGATAGAAATAACACCAGAAAAAGGGGGAAATTTGCCGAAAATCCAGTTTAATTAAGCTGCAGAGGCAAAACTTGTAGTAGAGGTGAAGCCTTGCCTATCATGCAATTTATGTGTAGCTAAAGTATTCACATCGTGTAAATTATCATGGTTACAGCCCTCGCTCTAAACTTTAAGTCAAATAATTATTATTAAACATCTTGTTCTTCCTACAGAGAATTTGAGTATGTTTTGAATTGTTCTTATTTTTATCGTTCTACATGATGACCACAAATAAATACTCATGATGAACATCGGAGGGAATAAGCGTTTAGCACATCAACATTTATCTATTTAAATATATTCACTAAATATATATAGAGCTTTACCAGTCATACTGACCACTCAAAACACTACACTAGAGCCACATTCACCTAATAACACTCACAAAGCATAAACATTACACTTGATAGGCAGATCAGTAAACACATCAACGTGACAGGAGGAAGCCAGAATCGAACCCACTTATAGATTGCAAGACTAAAACATTTCCTTGTGAGTCACATTTGCCGCCATACATACACACATATTGACATGATATTCCAAATTGATTTCAGAAATCCACACATACAAAAGTTAAATGTCACATGTGGAATGCATGGGTTCTCTCCAGATACTCTGGCTTTCTCCCACTGTCCAAAAATATGACTGTTAGGTTCATTGTTCTCTCTAAATTTCGCTGAGGTATAAATGGGTATGTGCATGGTTGTTTGTCCTGTTTTTCTGCATGTTGTCCTGTGATAGACTGACAACCTGTCCAGGATGTACCCTGCTTTCACTCATTGACTGCTGGAGATAGTCACCTGCTCCTCTGTACCCTGTACAGCAGAAGCTGGTATAGAATGGATGGATGATAGATTATTGCAAAGGTTTCTCTCAAGGCCCCTCAGTATCATAATCCGGAAGTGCGGATATCAAACTTTCATTATAAACCAGCCACAATCAGGGCTGATCCTCACAAAACGTTTAACAGAGGAGTTAAAAATCCCTCTGAAGAGTTGTCTAAGAGCCAAGGACTACTCACAGAGAGCAGTGGGGTTAGCAGGGTCAGCTGTTTCAAAGAAAAAAATAGGTAATGGCATCAAATGTCAGGGCCTTGATGCACGCTTTCTACACAAGGTTCCACTGCTGAAGAAAAAACTTGTTAAAGCACCTTTTACAATTTGCTGGAGCCCATGAAATACTGGGGGAATACATACTGGTCAAATAATACCAAGTTAAACATTTCGGATGCCAAAGTTTGGTGCAAGAACATCATGGTGTGAGGCTGTGTTTTCACATATGGTATAGACATACGTCATATAACTGAATGAAGGACAAATGTATAAATAAGATAAAACAAGGGTAGCTTTTAAGCTAAACACACAGCCATAAAAGCTCAATTGTTTAAGAGAAAGAAAATAAAGCAACTAAAGTGGCCCACTCAATCACCCAGCTTAAATGGATGAAAATAACTGAAGATCAGACAGCAAGATTTGAAGACAGTTTTTTGAATTGGTCCAAATCACAACTAAGGAATGCATGCAATTAATTTCTCCATACAAGTTTTATGTATCTGAATTGTAGTTGGACTAGTTTTTGCACTGGTTTTAAGTTTTAAATCAATTTTAATAAGTGTGTTCAATAATTATGGACAGGCTCACACTGAACGTGGAGCAGGTGCGATGCAGATGTCGCAAGGAAGCCAAATCATTAAAATCAATGTGTACACTCACATCAGCCACGGTGCAGTGCGGTTGTGGTTTCCGAAGTCGTGCAGCTCAATGGAATGTCAGTAAGTCATTTTCTACTGCTTATTCCATAGTGGGTCGCGGGGGAGCTGGTGCCTATCTCCAGCAGTCTATGGGCGAGAGGCAGGGTACACCCTGGACAGATCACCAGTCCATCGCAGGGCAACACACAAACAACCATGCACACACTCATTCATACACCTAAGGTCCATTTAGAGTGACCAATTAACCTAACAGGCATGTCTTTGGACTGTGGGAGGAAGCCGGAGTACCCAGTGAGAACCCACGCATGCACGGGGAGAACATGCAAACTCCATGCAGAAAGACCCCAGGCTGGGAATCGAACCCAGGACCTTCTTGCTGCAAGGCAACAGTGCTACCAACTGCACCACCGTGCAGCCCAATGAAATGTTTCCGCAAAAAAAAAGTTTGGCCGGACGCCACAGTGGCTTTTCTTTCAAGCTCCTGAATTTTACCAGCTAATAGGAAGCCAGACAGGAGAGAGTTCTGGTGAATTTCATCCTGAAATCAACTCACCAACATACGCTAACTTGACTAGTGTAAACAAAACGACAAAAAACAGAAGAAAGAGGAAACAGATGTGCTATTTCAGAAAAATTTATGAAAAAGGATAGTTTTGCCATGGAAAATGAAATCCATAGCTGTTTTTACTCATTTAGAGATAGCAACAGAAATGAGCAGACAGGGATGTCCCTTTCTTGTTTTGCATGCATGCTGCAGAACACTATGAGATAGTGGTTGTGTGGGCAAATACAGACTTTGCTTATGAGAGACTTGCTAAATGTTTGGACTAGTTCTCGCGTGAACTCCCAGAAAGCACGTGAACCCACGTGAACTTCTGCGCTCGGGAGTGCCGTTTCCGCAGCCGGAGCCGTAGCTGGGCTGGCTGCAGCACAGTGTGAGTGGCTTTCTGCAGCAAGACCGCACCACAGCTGCACCACACCATGAATCTCTGTGTCATTCTACTTCATTATTATAACCTGCATGTTCTGATTTTTGTTGATTTTTATGAGTCCTGATTTCGAAAATCGCACTGACATTTCATGCAAATTTCATGTCTATAGGGAAATTAGAAACATATTTATGGAGAAAAACATTGAGGTGTTCACTACTTATATACTGTATTTAATATAACTCTTTTTTTACTTTTATTATTCCTAACATTATTTTTACGTTAACATTCCTTTAAAACAAATTCACCTTAATGCTCTGCTTATTGTGCCTTTACCTCCTGTTGTTGTTTAGTATTCTTGCTTTTCAGAACCTGGGCCATAATTAAGCCACAATTTTCTGCTCTTGGCTGGCAGAAGTGGACTGTGGTCCTCCACTGGAATATCAGGGCTTCTCCAAGGTTCCAGCTGTTGTACATTCAGCATGTCTGCAACACAAGGCCATAAGTACTATTGTCACCTTCCAGTCATTTTGGGCCAGTTTTGCTATTAATTTAAAATAATTACTGCCGGGAAAATTGGTATTTGAGATAAATGTATTCACAAAAGGGCCCTCAAATCTGTAGTGTATGTAATTCTTTTTTTAATTTTTTATTATTCACACTTCTTAATGCGTTGTAAAATATTTTATTTTGCCCTTTGGAGTAAAACAGTCATCATATATGTATTACTGATGAAAATATACACACAAATACAACTGACAATTCTCACATGTTTTAGCTGAAACTTTAACACAACCGATATAGAAAAATGATGATGGAAGTGTAGACATTAATTCTAGAGAAAGGATTGATTTTTCTCTCTCACATGAAGCAAAACAGGACAAGAATTTGAGATGTGGATGTATAAGAAGTCACTGAGCAATTATTTACCATCAACAAATCGAAACCCTTCGCGAAACTCTATTTTATACTTAAATGATGTAGTCAAAAATCTCAAACCGAGGCACTGAAAAAGTCACACTGTTAGCAGGCAAAAACAAGAACCTGTGGTGGGCCAATCAATAGAAACTTCATTACAAGGAAGCCTGGCAAGTAATCTCCTTGGCTGCAGTTGTGAGGGACATACATTCTACCACACCACCTGTTCTCAATAATGTATCCAGCCTGCACCTGCAGGAGCATAAAGGCACATGCACACAACTGCATGGATTAACACTTTCCATCTTTTTCCCTGTATCTATCAAATGCAAGCTCACAATGTGTTATTTTGTACTCTTACCCTGTTTCTGTCCTGCAGCTCTGGATGAGCTTTCACACATTTGTGCTAAGATGCGTTTTCAGCAGCTTACAAGAGCAGAAAGGGAGAAAACTATGGGTGCAAACAGTGAAGGTAAGAAGCAGTAGCAGACGAAGTGTGAGCAGAGCAAAGCAGGGGAGAGTTAGTTTCTTCCCTTTTTTGCTTAAGATAAATTAGCCATTTGGGGTTCAGTTATTATGTAGTATGTTATCATGTTTGAACAGCTTAACTTTCCACCAAAGTAGGCCCTATAAAGCCAATCCACAGCAACATTTAAAAGCACATTACCATTGTAGTTTTCCTACTTTGAGAAAATTAGGTCCCTAAAGGAAAAACAACATAATCTACTTGTTAGCTTTTTAGCCTTGAATTTAACTCCTAACGTGCAGCAGTGTTAAGCTGCAATAGAGAAAAAGGTAAATATTACAAAACCTTTAGTTTGATCCCAAAATGCATTTCTTGCCGTCAATTGAAGCAGACCATAAAAAGATTTTTGGTCTGTACAAGTAATGATTGAAACATAGTTGATTGTGTATATCTAATTTTTTATGCTAATCTAACCAGTAGATGGCAGTGTCAGAGCAAGTGCAGTTGTACAAGTGCAGTTTAAATCACAACAACAGAAGTACATGCTTTATAAAACAACAAAAAGGCATTAAATTGGAATCCAGTAATTGTTAAGTAATTGTTTTGTAGAGTAGAACAATTCAACGTTTTCTGCTTCTAATTGAGGCCTCTCTCATTGATAGCACTAAAGTCTGTAACATGACAGCTGTTGTCATAAAATATAGTTTTCCTTGAAAATCAACAAGGTTGGGGACTATTTTAGGACTATTTTAGGACTATTTTAAGTTTTTTAGGTATATCCTGAGAATGTTGATTACAAGGATGTCTCAATAAATCTGAATATCACCGAAAAGTTAACTTATTTCAGTAATTTGTGATACATTTATTAAATAACAATATATGTTCTAAGCATTTATTTATGTTAATTGTGATTATTATGGCTTTCAGCTGACAAAAACGGGAAATTTCATTTCTCAGAAAAAATTGAATATTACACAGGATTAAAAAATCTAGTTGTAATAGAAATGTTACAGAATTTCTATGTTATGGCATAAATACTTTGATGAAGACTGCTGATATAGTATTTTAAGACACATAGATAAAAAAATACACTGGCTGGACCGAAGCTTGCAGATCAAGGAAAGCATAAAGGTAGCGCTTTACACCAGATAAAGTTAAATTTGCTTTAGTAATGATGTGTCTGCCCTTTCTATAGTCAATGTGGACAAAAGAAGACTGCTCCCTTGTCCTGTCACAACCTTGAATTTTCTGGGTTTTGAGTTTCTTTTGTCTGTGTACTTGATTTTTATAGGTCTTGCCTTCTTTTAGTTAATTTTCATGTGCTCATTATTGTTAGGTGTTTTCCATATTAGTCCATTTTTGTGTGTTTAAATTCCTAGTTTATTTTTGTGTCCTGTCATTTTCTGTTATTGGACTTCTTTCTTTTAGATCTCAGCTTGTCTTTCCCCCATGGCTTGTAGTTTCTTAGTATCTCTGTTTAGCTCCATTCATGGTAATTAGTTTCCCACTCTTAGCCAAAGCCCCCATGCAATCAAGTAGATTCTGCTTACCTGTGCCGTTATTCCATAGCCTTAAGCTCTCTGTTGGACTTTGCTCTCTGCTGGATTCTTCCATTTTCATTACTATGTTTTTCCATCCAACATTGTTTTGCCTGTTTTTCTTCACATGCTTCATGTCAGGCTCTCTTTGTGTCTTTTGTAAGTTTTTTGCCTTTTTATCATTAAAATCACTTAATTTACCATGCCGCTCCTGAGATCCAGTCTGCTCATTTGTCCGGCTCAAAAGCCACACATTCTGACATGTCCAATAGAAATACATTGTCACCCTCCACAAGTAGGGTAAACCAAGCATATGACTACATAGTTGAGTGGAAAAGATGCACATACAAAAGGGATAACCGAACAATGTCCGCAGCCTGTTAACTGGGCTAAGGGGAAAGGGACTGCTGCTCAGTGGTCCAAAGTAAATTTAGCATTTTGTGGAAATCAAGGTCTCAGAGTCAAGAGGCATAGGATCAGAGTTGCTTGAGATCCATTGAGACATTTTAACAGTTGGTGATGATTTGGGGAGCCATGCCATCCAGCGTTGGTACACCAGCATCATTTAGAGCACCCCATGCTTCTCTCAGCTGACAATCTTTGTGGAGATATTGATTTCATTTTCCAGCAGGACTTGGCCCTTACTCATAGTGCCAAAGGTACCATACCCAATCTAATGACCATAGTATCAATGTGCTTAATTGGCCAGCAAACAGGCCTGACCTAAACAAAACACAGAATCTATGGGGGTAATGTTAAGAGGAAGATGAGGGACCAAGCAATGTGGCCACTATCGAAGCAACCTGGGCTTCTTTAACATCGCCACAGAGCCAGAAGCTGATCGCTTCCAGGCCACCCAGCATTGAATTATTATTGTTATTAGTCTTACAAAATATTGTGTACATGTATTGTACATTACTTGGACATATTTTCTCATAGATTTCAGTATTTAAAATCTTTTATCGGTTCAAATAAATCTAATTTTCAGATAAACAAAATTTTTTGATTGTCATTAGCAAGCGAGAAATATCATAATTTACAGAAATAAACACTCGAAATCATTCTCTACAGAGCCGGCTCTAGCCATTTTGCATGGAAGATACAGTTCACATTGTTTTCTATCTCTATAGAAGTTTAGATTAGAAAAGTGTAAAGGTTTAGAATTTTTTATCGACATAATAAAAATTGACTTTTAAAAGAATTGTGTGGACAGATATAGCAAAATTTCCTCAGTGCGACTAGGACAGATCTAAATTACATTTACCTGTTGGTGAATAGTACAAGTGAACCAAACAGCTTCAGCAGACAGACTGCCATTTAATCTCAACTAAATAACATAACAGTATTTAGTTGAGATTATGGATTTATTAACTGAAAGAGGTTGCAAAAAACTAATATAGTTGCACAGCAAATACAGTATCTGCGGTAGCAATATTAGGCAACCATTAATTAAATCTGCTAACTATTTTATGAAGAATGTATAAATGGTGGCAAAAAATAACGTTCTCTACTCTTTTATTCAAAGCTTTGTTGTGCTGTTCTGTTAACCATAAGAATGTGACAATCAGATTATTTTGTAAAATATACACTATATAGCCAAAAGTATGTATCTGCCTACTTTTAGATGTACATAACCTTTGATGATTTGCTGGTGGACCCACCATTGCCAGCAACGCAACTTAAACTATTCTGTAAACATCTTCCACAAGGTTTAGTAGTGTGTTCATAGTAATATAGCAAAACCAGAATTGCAGCCTCCACTCTAATTTATCCCAAAGGTGTTCAAGAAGGCTGAGGTCAGGTTTCTCCACACCAAACTTTATACAGGTCCTTCTCAAAATATTAGCATTTTGTGATAAAGTTCATTATTTTCCATAATGTCATGATGAAAATTTAACATTCATATATTTTAGATTCATTGCACACTAACTGAAATATTTCAGGTCTTTTATTGTCTTAATACGGATGATTTTGGCATACAGCTCATGAAAACCCAAAATTCCTATCTCACAAAATTAGCATATCATTAAAAGGGTCTCTAAACGAGCTATGAACCCAATCATCTGAATCAACAAGTTAACTCTAAACACCTGCAAAAGATTCCTGAGGCCTTTAAAACTCCCAGCCTGGTTCATCACTCAAAACCCCAATCATGGGTAAGACTGCCGACCTGACTGCTGTCCAGAAGGCCACTATTGACACCCTCAAGCAAGAGGGTAAGACACAGAAAGACATTTCTGAACGAATAGGCTGTTCCCAGAGTGCTGTATCAAGGCACCTCAGTGGGAAGTCTGTGGGAAGGAAAAAGTGTGGCAGAAAACGCTGCACAACGAGAAGAGGTGACCGGACCCTGAGGAAGATTGTGGAGAAGGGCCGATTCCAGACCTTGGGGGACCTGCAGAAGCAGTGGACTGAGTCTGGAGTAGAAACATCCAGAGCCACCGTGCACAGGCGTGTGCAGGAAATGGGCTACAGGTGCCGCATTCCCCAGGTCAAAGCACTTTTGAACCAGAAACAGCGGCAGAAGCGCCTGACCTGGGCTACAGAGAAGCAGCACTGGACTGTTGCTCAATGGTCCAAAGTACTTTTTTCGGATGAAAGCAAATTCTGCATGTCATTCGGAAATCAAGGTGCCAGAGTCTGGAGGAAGACTGGGGAGAAGGTAATGCCAAAATGCCAGAAGTCCAGTGTCAAGTATCCACAGTCAGTGATGGTCTGGGGTGCCGTGTCAGCTGCTGGTGTTGGTCCACTGTGTTTTATCAAGGGCAGGGTCAATGCAGCTAGCTATCAGGAGATTTTGGAGCACTTCATGCTTCCTTCTGCTGAAAAGCTTTATTGACATGAAGATTTCATTTTTCAGCACGACCTGGCACCTGCTCACAGTGCCAAAACCACTGGTAAATGGTTTACTGACCATGGTATCACTGTGCTCAATTGGCCTGCCAACTCTCCTGACCTGAACCCCATAGAGAGTCTGTGGGATATTGTGAAGAGAACGTTGAGAGACTCAAGACCCAACACTCTGGATGAGCTAAAGGCCGCTATCGAAGCATCCTGGGCCTCCATAAGACCTCAGCAGTGCCACAGGCTGATTGCCTCCATGCCACGCCGCTTTGAAGCAGTCATTTCTGCAAATGGATTCCCGACCAAGTATTGAGTGCATAACTGTACATGATTATTTGAAGGTTGACGTTTTTTGTATTAAAAACACTTTTTTTTTATTGGTCGGATGAAATATGCTAATTTTGTGAGATAGGAATTTTGGGTTTTCATGAGCTGTATGCCAAAATCATCCGTATTAAGACAATAAAAGACCTGAAATATTTCAGTTAGTGTGCAATGAATCTAAAATATATGAATGTTAAATTTTCATCATTACATTATGGAAAATAATTAACTTTATCACAATATGCTAATATTTTGAGAAGGACCTGTACACCTGCAGCCATAGAAGTGATTGGAACACCGGAATTCATTGATTTGGTGGTGAGACCCAATACCTTTGGCAATATAGCATATAAATAAGATAACAATAGATTACAAAAATATGTAAAAACATCACTAACATTGGCTCATCTGATATTATTTCCCTAGTTAAAATAAAACCTTTGGCTATTTTGGGCAACATGAGGATGCAAACTCTAAATTATAATGTGGCTGATATGGAATAAAAACATATGTATCTGATCTGGCCTTTCCTTGGCCTATTTGCAGGAGACAGTACTGTCAAACAACCATTCACCAGCTAAACTCATATAAGGCTGTTCTAACATTAGTTTACAGCTTTTTCAGGTGGAAAACACGACACTGAAACTAGCCTCAGATTCATAGCTTCGAATTCAACTGTTGAATGAGTGAAACAGCTTTTTCAGAAGCTACAGATCATATGTTGCTTGTAACAGCAACAAAACCTGCCTGTTAAAATTTATTATCTCAACTGTAACTTAAGGAACATCCTAGAAAGGTTAGCAATCTCACTCAGACACTGCAAGTTTATTTAACATGAACTAATTCATTTAAACATTTTTCACCTCCTTCCATCGGATCAGCAGTCCCTCAAAATGAGAAACAACAGGGCACAGGTGGCAGAATTGTTGCTTATATTTTGTGCATTTTAATTTTAAGGGCACCAGTCAAGGCTGCACATTGTTGCTTTAATTTATTTTATTATATGACTTAGTTTTCTTCTTTTGGTGATTGTCAGTTCCCAAATATATCTCCCAAACGGACTTGATCTACTGAATAGAGCATTGATTGCTATGTCAATTAAACTATTGCTTTTGGAAAACAGGCCAAATGTTTGGTTATTTATGCCTCAAAGAATAACTGTTTTGAACAGCGATGTTCACTTGCCAACATGCAAAATATTTATGATGGTTGTTACTTAAAGACATTTTAAAGTTGCAGTGGCACCACTTCATGCTGTACAGAAATGTAACACTTTCTGGCTTGTTAAGAATTACACAAATTAGGTTGTTTTGCCCTCTGGGTAATTTGTATTGTTTGAGATAACAATATTCATTAGCCTTCTAATAAGCAAATGACATGTCACCCAAAAAGTCTGAACCATTACACATTTAGACTGATTTCTCCAAAAGTAAGACTAAGCGTTGTGTGTTTAAGAGCCTCTGGTCTAGTTTAAACTTTGCAAAAAGCTTGGCTTTCATAGACCTCGTCATTTTGCAAGATCATATTACTTCGTCACAAATTTAACGCAGCAGTGTGGTACTCACCTCAACATGAAGGTTTCTTGAACTGACAGCACCTCCCCTATTTTCTAATTAATTCATTAATCATCTGACCATTGTAGAGCATTGAAATTTAATTCCCAGATGGTTGATCCTTTATTCTAAAAATACAAATAACTCAAGATGGTGATGTTAAAGGAAAGTAATATACCTAATAATGACAGCAGATAGCTGTGAAGTGTTGTGCCATCATCCATTTGGACAGGAAACAAACAAACTACTACACCTCCCAGCATGCACTGCACCTCTGACATCACCGCCAGAAGGGATAAATACCTGCTAAAGCCATTGCTTGGTGCCATTTCCAGCCGTGGTATTTTGCCAATACTGCGCTCGGAGGTGATCTCTGGAGAAATAGAAGCTCGCGGGCGGGTTAACGTTTTCTCCACACTGGCCATTCCCAGAAGAACTTGACAAAGTTGGAAATGTGTCTGATATAGGAAGTTTAATCCAAGAGAGATTCATTTCCTCCTTGTTTGTCCAGTCGACTGCAATGGTTCATCATATTTTCCAAAGGACAAAGGAGGAGAAGGTGACCATTTAGAGCGTTTGCGGACGTGCAACTTTTGCCACTCATACATTCATTCTTTCCTAGAAGGAAGCCCACTCGCCTGCATCCCTTTTCCCAGAAGATTCCACCAAGTAAATTCATTATGTTTCCTATTTTTGAAATTTTGGATTCTACCCTGGGCAGGGTGAGGTAGGAAAGTAGAGTGATCTAGAATCATCACATTGAATCCATTGTCTCATTGATGCACTTTTGTAGAATAGTGCATGCTTAATCAGGTGAAAGATGTTGGACCAGGATAGTGGATTGCAATAGTGGACTACATCGGTCAATATATTTTCACATAAAAAAGAGTGTTTGTGTTTATTTTGTGTAGGAGTGTTTATCTGTCAAAATAAGGTTAGTATCCCTATCATTCGGGAAAACACAGGTTGATAACACAGTGACATTTAGCATGGTTTTGGTTAATAGTTATCAATTATTAATGAAAATTAACAAATTTTCATTAAAGTACGGTGAGCCAAATAATCCCACCACAAATAATCCCTGAACGGGAGACGCGAGGCCATCCCCCAGTGGGTCCACCAACTGCAGGGGGAACCATGAGGGACCGGTGCAAAGAGGATCAGGCAGCGGACGAAGGTGGAGAACTCAGCGGTACATTCGTCTTTTTTTTTTGCAGATGACGCGGTCCTGCTGGCCCCCTCTAGCCAAGACCTACAGCACGCACTAGGGCGGTTCGGAGCCATGTGTGAAGCGGCTGGGATGAAAATCAGCTCCTCCAAGTTCAAGGCCATGGTTCTCAACTGGAAAAGGATGGCTTGTCCTCTTCAGGTTGGAGGGTAGTTCCTGCCTCAAGGGTAGGAGTTCAAGTATCTTGGGGTCTTGTTCACGAGTGAGAGGAGAATGAAGCGGGAGGCCGACAGACGGATCGGTGCGGCTGCCGCAGTAATGGGCGCGCTGTGCCAGTCTGTTGTGATTAAGAGGGAGCTGAGCTGAAAAGCAAAGTGTCAGGGTTTTGGAGTCTGTCTTTGTTTTTTTTTTTGCCTGCTGCTTACACTGTTCCACCACTAGATGCCGTCTGAGCTTCGGAGGTGAGAAGGAACAGGTTCTCACAATTGCTCATCAGTGAGGAGGAGGATAAGAGAGCATCTCGCCAGCACTCCTACGCCTGAGTATTTGCTTATTGTGGTAACAAATGCCGGCCAAACCTACCTTAGCTTTCTGAAGCTCCTTTGTGATTCCAAAGTAACCTGCCTTGTCTTTATGTTTTTCTCCAGGCTTGACTCCAGTCTGGTTACGGCTCTGTTGATTCCTCATTTGTGCTGATTTCCTCATCTCAAGTTCCAAGTTCCTGGATTCCTCCTCCAGCTGGCGGCTGCTAAAACCTCCTCCTTTCTGGCTCAAGAACCAAGCGAACCCTGTCCACCCTCCAACTTACTTCTGAGCCCAGCACCGATATTCATCACTCAGTAAGAAAACACACCTCAGATAAACCACACCACTGTGTGTTCTGTGTGAAGGAACTAACTCTGTATGCTGTGTGAAGGATCTAGTGGAATTCAACTTCAAGCAGGCAAATAATCAGGCCCCGCTTTGTCTCTCTCTCATACAAAGCTCCATCCACCCAATCAGCAAGTCTGAAAGAGTTCATCAAGAAAGTCTGACTACTATTTCCCATCACTTACCAAGCCTTCTCTCCATACAGTGGGTGCAAACCAGTTCCAGTTCCTGTTATCATATCACTTCATCAAAAATAAACTCTTTAACTTTTTCTTTGTCTCCTGAGTGTTCTCTGCATGTGGGTCAGATCCTTAAACAAAAAGATGACACAAAGCTCTCGATTTACCGGTCAATCTACGTTCCTACCCTCACCTATGGCCGTGAACTTTGGGTCATGACCGAAAGAATGAGATCCCGGAAACAAGCGGCTGAAATGAGCTTCCTCCGTAGGGTGGCCAGGCACTCCCTAATAGATAGGGTGAGGAGCTCAGCCATCCAGAGGGGGCTCGGAGTAGAGCCGCTGCTCCTTCACATTGAGAGGAGCCAGTTGAGGTGGCCTGAACATCTATACTGGATGCCTCCTGGACACCTAAGTCTGTTCATTAATTCTGGCGAGCAGTCAGCTTTTTCTTGTCAAATCTCCTTTCCACAGATCCAAGTACAGACATAAAACATAGGTACAGACATAAGACATAAATTTGGATTAACAAAACCTTTGTCAGTTAGATTACTTGATTCTAGTTGAACACTATGTTTAGAATAATTAGACTTAAAGAATTAGACTGCTCCTCCACATCAAGATGAGCTAGTTGAGGTGGCTCGGGCATCAATACTGGATGTCTAATGGACGCCTTCCTCGGGAGGTGTTCCAGGCACGTCCCACCGGGAGGAGGCCCAGGGGACGGCCCAGGACACGCTGGAGGGACTATGTCTCTCAGCTGGGCTGGGAACGCCTTGAGCTTCCCCCGGAGGAGCCGGAGGAGGTGTCTGGGCAGAGAGATGTCTGGTTGTCCCCGCTGAGTCTGCTGTCGTGGACCCGGATGAAGCGGAAGACGATGAGCTCGAGAATTATAATTTTAATAAATATTTATTTATTACCAATAATCATAAATCATTACAGAACTTTACACCATTGATCCCAGAACGCACGTATAATTCAGTGCAGGGGCACATCAAAAGCAACACATATACTTAAGAGATGTGATGGAACTGGATGTATCACAAATTCTTTTTACATATGTCTAATTTTCATATGTTTAGACCCACATAACAAGCAAGACAGCCAACAAGCCAACAAGGGAAATCAGGGAAGTTAACAGAAAGGCAGAACTTTTAGTAATAAAGCTACTGCTGCTGCAATGTTTTATTTTATGTAAAAGCTGAAGTTCCATCACTTTGATGTGGTAAAGAGTATCTCACTCAACATTAAGCTGTCCTTTTGCTATCAGCATATCTTAGGAGCTCTTTGATTAAATGTAAAGACCAAGACACTAACCAGACATCTGTTAGGGAATCTGTGCAAAGATTACACAGCCTCATCTCACTGGGACTAACAGCAACAAATGACATAATTAAACCAGAGCAATACTGCCTCTTGGCCTTGGCTTCTATCCTTGTACAGCCTTCAGTTGTATTATTTATTTATCCTCTAACTTTTTTAAATATATACAATATATTATATACACATTTTAAAGGATTTAAATCCATACTAAATAGACTCACAGGGAACTGTTAATGCAGCTTATATAAGCACTATTTTATAATTAGCAAACTGGTCTTTCAATTTCCATTTATTAAAGAGTCCAATTATCAGACTGACATGAATTACTTTCCTATTCCATTGAACAATCAATTATTATATGTTTGAAAAAGATCTGGGCCCGTATTCAGAACGATTCTCAGAGGCCTCTCAGAGAGCTCCTACCTTAACCTAAAATTCTTGCCAAGCACTCCTAACTTAAGAGTGATTCTGTTCTCTGCTGAGAGTGACTCTAAGCTAGGAGACAACAGAGATTCCTATCTTAGTGAGGAGGGGACGTGTGGTTGACCCCGTTGCTAGGTGTGACGCTGTCTCCAAAGAGCTGTGATCAGTGGTTGCAAAAAAAAAAAGAAACAGCAAACGAATGTACTCCTAGTAATCAATGGAGAGAAATTAACAAATGGTAGAATTTAGACTGGAATCAGTAATGTGTAAATTATGATGATAAAACTTAGAAAGATTCAAATTAATTGTCAAACAGCATCTAAACGTTTGAACATAGCTTATTTACATGGTTGTCATTATTTGATTAGCTTATTATTATGTTTACTCACAATGCTGGTTCTTTTCATTATTAATAATGAAATTCAGCATTTTACTGTGATGTCCTTATTGTATAATGAGCTTTAATTTGGAGAAAAAAAGGTGAAGAAAACCAAACTTGAAACAAATAGGCCTTCCCAAGCAGATCAATGCATCATTCCTTCTGCTTTCAGCACCAGCCTGGAATGTGAGC
The DNA here is from genome assembly GCF_021462225.1 of Girardinichthys multiradiatus. Taxonomy (NCBI): domain Eukaryota; kingdom Metazoa; phylum Chordata; class Actinopteri; order Cyprinodontiformes; family Goodeidae; genus Girardinichthys; species Girardinichthys multiradiatus. The sequence continues at coordinate 20,722,639 of NC_061797.1, forward strand.
AGCTCTGGTTTCTGCTGCATCAGAAGTGAGAGAGGAGATAGCAGCACACCAGCAAACTTCTCCAGAGACGGGGAGTGTTGAAGATGACCATTTAGGCTTAGGCTACTGACATCATCATGTACAATACAGCAAATACTTATTAACCTTATTTACATCTTCCTTCTATGTATATGGTGCTTAGAGTATTGTACTTTTGTCTAGAGTTTGTATTTATGTTTATATACAGTACAGACCAAAAGTTTGGACACACCTTCTCATTCAAAGAGTTTTCTTTATTTTCATGACTATGAATATTGTAGCTTCACACTGGAGGCATCAAAACTATGAATTAACACATGTGGAATTATATACTGAACAAAAAAGTGTGAAACAACTGAAAATATGTCTTATATTCTAGGTTCTTCAAAGTAGCCACCTTTTGCTTTGATTACTGCTCTGCACACTCTTGGCATTCTGTTGATGAGCTTCAAGAGGTAGTCACCTGAAATGGTTTTCCAACAGTCTTGAAGGAGTTCCCAGAGATGCTTAGCACTTGTTGGCCCTTTTGCTTTCACTCTGCGGTCCAGCTCACCCCAAACCATCTCGATTGGGTTCAGGTCCAGTGACTGTGGAGGCCAGGTCATCTGGCGCAGCACCCCATCACTCTCCTTCTTGGTCAAATAGCCCTTACACAGCCTGGAGGTGTGTTTGGGGTCATTGTCCTGTTGAAAAATAAATGATGGTCCAACTAAACGCAAACCGGATGGAATAGCATGCCGCTGCAAGATGCTGTGGTAGCCATGCTGGTTCAGTATGCCTTCAATTTTGAATAAATCCCCAACAGTGTCACCAGCAAAGCAACACCACACCATCACACCTCCTCCTCCATGGTTTATGGTGGGAACCAGGCATGTAGAGTCCATCTGTTCACCTCTTCTGTGCTGCACAAAGACACGGTGTTTGGAACCAAAGATCTCAACCTTGGACTCATCAGACCAAAGCACAGATTTCCACTGGTCTAATGTCCATTCCTTGTGTTCTTTAGCCCAAACAAGTCTCTTCTGGTTGTTGCCTGTCCTCAGCTGTGGTTTCCTAGCAGCTATTTTACCATGAAGGCCTGATTCACACAGTCTCCTCTTAACAGTTGTTCTAGAGATGTGTCTGCTGCTAGAACTCTGTGTGGTATTGACCTGTTCTCTAATCTGAGCTGCTGAAGCTCATCAACAGAATGCCAAGAGTGTGTGGAGCATTAATCAAAGCAAAAGGTGGCTACTTTGAAGAACCTAGAATATAAGACATATTTTCAGTTTTTTCACACTTTTTTGTTCAGTATATAATTCCACATGTGTTAATTCATAGTTTTGATGCCTTCAGTGTGAAGCTACAATATTCATAGTCAGGAAAATAAAGAAAACTCTTTGAATGAGAAGGTGTGTCCAAACTTTTGGTCTGTACTGTATATTTTTTCAAGTGTATAACTTTTTCTAAAAGTATTTTTTTAAAGCATTTTACAGTCCGTAAATATTTAAATAATTCTGCACTATATTGTTTGTAATTTTGTTCATTTTTTATTCATGGTTATTTGTTTCTATTATTTATATTTTCTTCCTAAAAATATCTTACTAGAGGTGCACCGTTAATCTGTCCTCCTGCTGAATGTATTTGATTTCGCCCTAGGGGGATGATAAAGTTAATCTTATATCTATATTAATAGTTGTATGGTTATTGTAGATTATTATAGAAGTTTATGTGCTCATGTATTTGACCGTTTACAGGGTGGATCCCTGTGCAGTCAAGCCAGTAGCGTTTTATTAATTTGATGTTACTCATTTTTCAGAGAATATCTCTTTTCTTTTGGTCTTTGCACCAACTTGCCTGCTTAAGACACTCTTAGGCTCACTAAAAGTCCTCCTCGCTACTCTTAACATTTCCTTGCTTTAGGAGCTCTCTTAAGGTCTAAGATATTTTGTGAATGACTTCTATTTTACAGAGGGAAATTACTTTCCTGGGAGCAACTTTTAGGATAATTTGTGAATACAGGCCCAGGAGTTTGAGCTATTCTTGGTACTGTAGTTTATTTCCATCAGATAAAAAGCATCATCCAAAGTCTGTAAGAAAAACCCCCAAGAGCTTTAAACAAATGTATTATTTATCAAACTAATCTTGTTTACAGGTATTAACTGATAAGAGGCATGAGTAACAAACTGTACTAGCACAAACTGTCATAAGATGCTGTTTTGATGGTGGACCAACATGCAGAAAGGGCCGTGGAAGTCACAAGGTGAGTAGAATAGTCTTTAATTTAACAAACTGGAAGATGTACAGGCTGATGTAGGACATGGAGTGCAGGTAGGGTTTACAGACATGGAGCACGTAATAAACAGGGTAACGGTGCAGGTAACCAACAGTAAAATCCAGCAAATGAGCTATATACAGGGGAGAGTAACAAGAAATGGCATGGAGAACAGGTAAATGTAATCAGGTACAGTACACAGCTGAGACCAATGAGGGCTGAGTATCACCTTCTGTTTTTGCCAACTGTCTAAAAACACCAGAAGAAATAGAGGGCTGAGACTGAGGGATATAACAGTAAATAAGCAGGAGCAGACAGAGGCAAACACAGGGAGAAAATGTAGGAACATATCTAAATGTAAACTAAGGAATTAGTAAACAATAGATGACCTAAAATAACAGCAATGAAAGAACATAAGCAGGAAACTCAAACATCTAACAAAGGAGGATCATGATACAAACTTTTCAAAACAAAAAAATGTACAGTATTTCTATTGATCTGAATAAGAAGAGGCTTTTGGCCAAAATAATAAATGAACATCCATCAACTTATCATTCAACCAATTTAATGTGATAAAAGACGTGATGGAAAGACCCTTGGTGAAATAGTCTCCTCTTTTTATCTCATATCGAGTTATCTCTCAAAGAAATCAGGGCCAGAGGGCAGGCAGAAAAGATTGTTTCGGTCCCATCCCAGTAGACTTCTTTTGTCCTTAAGTCTCCCTCTAGCCAATATTATAAACAATCTCACTTCTGTGGCCAAATATGTCATTTTTTCTTCTGTTTAGGGGTCATACCCCTGCATCTAGCTCCAATACCTCACTTCCATTTCTCTAAGATGGGAAATATTTGCACAAATTCCTTTGAGTCTGCTTTGGTCTATAGTTGCATGGAGGCTAGTCACAGTTCTTGTCCTAAAAATAATAATTCCACAGTGCAAATTTGTGAGCTAGGAGAAAAGGATGCCTTGTCTCTTCATGGTCTTCTTTCTGCGTCTGTGAAGAAAATAATGTTATTCTGCTGCAACCCAGTATACTGTAAGTGACACTGTGCATGACCTGACAGGGGAAAATGTTGCATCATAGGGTCCTATGCAACAGTTCTTTCAATATGTCATTAACTCAGAGCAAAGAACAGTTTCAATTTTAGTTTCACTCATATTCTGTGGATTGAAGTTATGAAAAATATAAAATTCTGCTTTATAGAGTTTAAACGAAAATTCAACATGGAAGACTCACCACCCAGCCTCGTCCAATCACTTCTCTCTGGCTACTCCAATCAATGGCAGGTCCGCTCTCCTCCTCGGCCAATCATCTCCCAGGGCATCACTTTTAAAGACCTTCTGCATGGAAGACACCGCTCTTCTGCTGAGCTTTGACCCTCCTCCACCCATTCTCCACAATGGGTTCCCAACTCCTTCCATACCAAGGCCTACGCCTCCACCAGGATCGCATCCCAGGGGGGAAAACGTACCTAATCATAATCATAAGATGTTTATTCAAACTCATTTCATCCTCAGCGTTCACGGCTTCCTCAGGGGTCCGAGCGCCAAAGAAATAATATTTCATTAATAAACTCTTTAACCGTCTTCTTGTTGTTTCTCCATTATGTGAGTCTTTCCAGGTTGAATTTGTAGTTGGCATGTTTAGTATTTTTTAATAAAATCGTTCCCTTTGTGAATTACTGTCCAGAGAAACACAAGGAAGATAATCTTAGAGTTAGCTTCTGTTATTTGACAGGTACAAAGGTAATACTTTGAGTAATTTCTGAACACTTACGCTTAAACAGTACCATAGTAACTTAACGCAGGTGTCAATTTCTGAAAAAGCTAATAATGTTTCCAAAAAGGCAAGAGTCTTGACTAGATATTTGGTTGCATCTTTTTCTTTTTTTGTTATAAAAAAAGGAAAAAGGTTTTCTTCTGGTGACACATGTTTGTGTCACAGAACAATTAAAATCCACTTTTAGATTATGTTTCTTTCCAAAGGTCTTGTAGTAAAACAAGGGTTTTCTGCCACTGCTTTTCTGTCATCTATTCTTGGTCTGGATTGTTCAACATCTCATTTTGACTTCCACTATTCATATTAACTTCTGTCTCTTAATTAAATCATGAACCAAGAAAAGTTAATCTACTTTGCTATCTGTAATTTGATTTTTCCAGTTACTTATCATCAGATTGCTTGGCTATGTGTTTTGCTGCAGTTGGTTATACTTTCTTTCCATTGAAAATGTAGGAAACTCACCACCATTTTAGGCAGTAAAAAATAACTGATATCAAAATCACACCTTGTAAATAATTCAAAAGCAAAACTGTAAACATATACATAAAACAGATTCTATCAATAAATATTCAGAGTAAAATAATTAAGCACCTGCAAAGAGGATTGGGTGGCGGACGAAGGTGGAGACCTCAACCGCCCGATCCCCGGATGCTTAGGCTGGCTCTAGGGACGTGGAATGTCACCTCGCTGGGGGGGAAGGAGCCTGAGCTTGTGCGGGAGGTCGAGAGATATCGACTAGAAATAGTCGGGCTCGCCTCCACGCACAGCGTGGGCTCTGGAACCCATCTCCTTGAGAGGGGTTGGACTCTCTTCTACTCTGGAGTGGCCCACGGGGAGAGGCGGCGGGCTGGTGTGGGTTTGCTTGTTGCCCCCCAGCTCAGCCGTCTCGTGTTGGGGTTTACCCCAGTGGATGAGAGGGTTGTATCCCTGCGCCTCCGGGTTGGGGAGAAGTCTCTGACTATCATTTCAGCCTACGGGCCGAGTGGTAGTGCAGAGTACCCTGCCTTCTTGGCGTCCCTGTCGGGGGGGCTGGATAGTGCCCCTCCCGGGGACTCCATTATTCTGCTGGGGGACTTCAACGGAACGACAGTGACACCTGGAGAGGCGTGATCGGGAGGAATGGCCTCCCCGATCTGAATCCGAGTGGTGTTTTGTTATTGGACTTCTGTGCTAGTCACGGATTGTCCATAACGAACACCATGTTCAAACATAAGGGTGTCCATCAGTGCACTTGGCACCAGGACACCCTAGGCAGGAGGTCGATGATCGACTTTGTTGTCGTATCATCAGACCTTCGGCCGCATGTTTTGGACACACGGGTGAAGAGAGGGGCTGAGCTGTCCACTGATCATCACCTGGTGGTGAGTTGGATCCGCTGGAGGAGGAGAAAGCCGGAAAGACTCGGCAGGCCCAAGCGCATAGTGAGGGTCTGCTGGGAACGCCTGGCGGAGCCCTCGGCCAGGGATGTATTCAACTCCCACCTCCGGGAGAGCTTCGACCAGATCCCGGGGGATGTTGGAGACATAGAGTCCGAGTGGACCATGTTCTCTGCATCTATTGTCGATGCTGCTGCCCATAGCTGCGGCCGTAAGGTCTGCGGTGCCTGTCTTGGCGGCAATCCCAGAACCCGGTGGTGGACACCGGCAGTAAGGGATGCTGTTAAGCTGAAGAAGGAGTCCTATCGGCTGTGGTTGGCTTGTGGGACTCCTGAGGCAGCTGACGGGTACCGTGAGGCCAAGCGTGCTGCGGCCCGGGCTGTGGCAGAGGCAAAAACTCGGGCCTGGAAAGAGTTCGGTGAGGCCATGGAGAAGGACTACCGGTTGGCCTCGAAGCGATTCTGGCAAACCGTCCGGCGCCTCAGGAGGGGGAAGCAGTGCTTTGCCAACACTGTTTATAGTGGGGGCGGGAGACTGCTGACCTCGACTGAGGACATTATCGGGCGGTGGAAGGAGTACTTCGAGGATCTCCTCAATCCTGCCATCACGCATTCCGTGGTGGAAACAGAGGCTGGGGACTCGGGGTTGGACTCTTTCATCACCCAGGCTGAAGTCACCGAGGTGGTTAAAAAGCTCCGCAGTGGCAAGGCTTCGGGGGTGGATGAGATCCGCCCTGAGTACCTCAAGTGTCTGGATGTTGTAGGGCTGTCATGGTTGACACGCCTCTTCAACATTGCGTGGCGGTCGGGGACAGTGCCTCTGGACTGGCAGACTGGGGTGGTGGTCCCCCTTTATAAGAAGGGGGACCGGAGGGTGTGTTCCAACTACAGGGGGATCACACTCCTCAGCCTCCCTGGTAAGGCCTACGCCAGGGTATTGGAGAGGAGAGTCCGACCGATAGTCGAACCTCGGCTTCAGGAGGAACAGTGTGGTTTTCGTCCCAGCCGTGGAACACTGGACCAGCTCTATACCCTCTACAGGGTGCTCGGGGGTTCATGGGAGTTTGCCCAACCGGTTCACATGTGTTTTGTGGACCTGGAGAAGGCATTCGACTGTGTCCCTCGCGATGCCCTGTGGGGGGTACTCCAGGAGTATGGAATCGGGGGCCCTTTATTAGGGGCCATCCGGTCCCTGTACGAGCGGAGCAGGAGTTTGGTCCGCATTGCCGGCACTAAGTCGGACCTGTTCCCAGTGCATGTTGGACTCCGGCAGGGCTGCCCTTTGTCGCCGGTCCTGTTCATAACTTTTATGGACAGGATTTCTAGACGCAGCCAAGGGCCTGAGGGGGTCTGGTATGGGGACCAGTGGATTTCGTCTCTTCTTTTTGCAGATGACGTGGTCCTGCTGGCCCCCTCTAGCCAAGACCTACAGCATGCGCTGTGGCGGTTCGCAGCCGAGTGTGAAGCGGCTGGGATGAGGATCAGCTCCTCCAAGTCCGAGGCCATGGTACTCGACCGGAAAAGGGTGGCTTGTCCTCTTCAGGTTGGAGGGGAGTTCCTGCCTCAAGTGGAGGAGTTTAAGTATCTCGGGGTCTTGTTCACGAGTGAGGGAAGAATGGAGCGGGAGATCGACAGACGGATCGGTGCAGCTGCCACAGTAATGGGGGCGCTGTGCCGGTCCATTGTGGTGAAGAGAGAGCTGAGCCAAAAAGCAAAGCTCTCAATTTACTGGTCGGTCTACGTTCCTACCCTCACCTATGGCCATGAACTTTGGGTCATGACCGAAAGAACGAGATCATGGATACAAGCGGCTGAAATGAGCTTCCTCCGTAGGATGGCCGGGCACTCCCTTAGAGATAGGGTGAGGAGCTCGGCCATCCGGGAGGAGCTCGGAGTAGAGCCGCTGCTCCTCCACGTTGAGAGGAGCCAGTTGAGGTGGCTCGGGCATCTATACCGGATGCCTCCTGGACGCCTTCCTCGGGAGGTGTTCCAGGCACGTCCCACCGGGAGGAGGCCCAGGGGACGGCCCAGGACACGCTGGAGGGACTATGTCTCTCGGCTGGCCTGGGAACGCCTTGGGCTCCCCCTGGAGGAGCTGGAGGAGGTGTCTGGAGAGAGGGACGTCTGGGCGTCTCTGCTGAGTCTGCTGCCCCCGCGACCCGGTCCTGGATAAGCGGAAGACGACGAACGAACGAACGAACGAACAAATAGCTAAAAAAGAAAAGATAACTGCATATTGTGTCATTTGTAATCAGTGTAATTATTGTGATGTATTACTCTCAGTTGATCAGCAACATATTTTGTCAAGACCTTCTAGTGTGACCAAGCAATGTAGAGGAAAACATTTATTTCTACATCTTCACCCAGTGCCTGTTTTTTTTGTATTAAGCCATTCATATTTAAAATGTTATAAATCCCAAAACTAACCAACTGGTTGCAACTAAAACGAGCAACAACAGTCGTAGGGTGACAAATGTGGGACAAATGTAATGGATTTATGTTGTGTAACCATTGTAAATTTATGCCTTTAGGCAATTAGTCCTCCCAAAAACGACCATATGTTTTTAGTATTCATATGTTTACATGTAATTGTATGTAGCATGTTGATGATATATCGTTATATTTCAAACTATATGGATTTATGTCTCTCTGATATAGTGCTGATATTTAGCATTCAAACTAAATCCTTGAAGGAAATCACCTCCCTACAGCTTTTTTGTTATATTGATGACAAATCTTCTGTTGGGGCTTCACCCAGGGAGACAAAGTGTATGAATAACTGCAAAACACAGTTAACATGACAGCAACATCAGCATGTAATATTGTTTTTAGGTAAGCACATCTCAGGGCCTCTGAATTTAAATTCAAACTCTGCCTGATCTGCAGCTTTCCCACGCTTCAAGAACCCCTAGCCTTTCTTGCCTTAAGTCTTGCTTTGTAGAAATATTTCTTGGCACTCTCCATGAGCCAAAAATGATGCAGGATGAAAGATGCATTTGTCATTAAGTCCAATTTAATATACTCTTGCCTCTGTGGCAGCAGTGTACTGTGTATTTTACAAATGAGTTTTCACTAAACAACAAAGGACAGCTGCACCACTATGCTTAGATTTTAGTGTTTCTCAGTCACAAGCCTCCTATTATGAGTAATGGTAAAGATATTTAGCCCACTGTGAGATAAAATAAGTGTGAGTTACAGTTTCAATCCGGCCTTGTCCAGAGAACTTCAATCACTCAATTTCTCTGAGCAGTATGTTTCCAATCCCGGCAAACAGCTGGCCTGGCATTTAGAACACATGGGGATTAGGGGCTTGATTTAGTTAGAGGCTCAATCCAGAGTGAGACCACACAAGCACTTATGATGCCACGTTCTGCTCACTGCTGGCTTTGTGATTATGTCTTCCTTTTTGTGTTTCTTGCAGGCATACAGTACACAACAAAAGATGCCACACATAATTTTATCATAACCATTGTAACACACACCTCTAATAGTTTTCCCTCTTCTTATTATGCATATTTAGAAACAATGCATATTTAACAAAAAAGTGGTCAGAAGCAGTTTTCAGAATATCAAACGTTTAACTTGGTACCTTAGACTCAAACTTTTTCAAACTATAATGATTTAACCACAGCTGGATTTAAAATAATATCTTGGCTCTTTATATTTGCTGTCTTTCCCAGTCCCTTGTCCCATCATAAGCCCTGCTGATAATCAAATGCTTTCACTCTGCCTCAGGACTACAAGGTATGCAGCTGCCGATGACAACATTGGTGCGTGTGAAAAGTACAGGTCTGCGTCAATGTCATTTGACAGGATACACGAAAGAGGAATCTATCAACTCAAGATTCCTCACTGGCTATCACCTCTCATTGGTTAGTACAAGGAACTGATTTGCATGTGGTGGGAGTGTCCAGAGCCAGCACTGAGATGAATGACTTGTTCAAGTCAGAGAGAAATAAGGCATAGCACTCGGCAGAGGTCTGCTCAGCTCAAAATGCCTGAGTTGGTTAAGCTGCCACTCTTCCTTCTGTAAGTGGAAAGTGCTGGACGAGGACATAAACATGTTCAGGAGCAGGCGCCCTAGCAGAAGAGCAAGGATATGGGTAAGTTTTAAGATCATTTCGATGTGTTAGACAAAAGTAATTGCAACCTAACTAAAAACCCATTTGTTACACATGAAAAAGGCTGTTTTTGTATGATCAACATGGAGACATATAGTTTTTTCTCTTGTTATCTACTTTTTTAAACTGGTAAATAGTTTAATGAAAATATAAACTCTTACCAAATGTAATTTTAATCCATGATTTAGATTTTATTTCTTAACCATTGCTTGTAATGATGCTTGTAATAATTGAATCACTCATATTTGACAAGTTCTAAAACTAAATATAAAACATATAAAATTTCAGTGAATTACAAACCATAAATACTTACTCTCACCAAAATTACAGTTTTCTGCAACTTCTTTTATCAAACTGAATTATCTTTCATCTTCTTGTACTACAGGGTATCTACATCCTTATACTGTACACCACCCCCCTCTCCTGTCTGGCAAATTTCAGTCAAGCAAAAGAGCTCATCTATAAGATAAAGGAGGGATTACCTAAGGGGACTTTCATTGGGGCTATTGGAGTGGACTTAAATTTGGATTTCACAGTTGAGCCCCCCTTTTTATTTAGTCTCACTCAAAAGAAGGTCAGTGAGCAGTACGTGAACATAAATAATACTACCGGGGAGCTTTACACATCCAGTGCTGAGATTGACAGGGAGACCCTCTGTCCTTACAGCTCAGAGGAGCAGGGATGCTTCCTTTCAATGGACGTGTTTGTGTTGCCTCAGCAGTACTTTCAGCTTGTCAAAGTAAAGCTTTTAATTGAAGACTTAAACGACAACAGGCCGAAGTTCCCCACAGATGAAATCCGCATGTTTGTCCCAGAAAACACACCAGTCAATGCCCGTTTTGCGGTGGAGCTGTCTGCTGTGGACCCTGACCTTGGGATTTATGGAGTTCAGACCTACTGGCTGGTTAATGACTTTGGTGTGTTTACTCTTGATGTTGAGGAGAACGATGGAGGTGAGCTGACACCATTCCTCATTGTGACAGATTTTCTGGACAGAGAGACACAAGATGAATATGTTACAGATATCATTGCAGAAGACGGAGGGACCCCTCCTCAACTTGGAGCAGCTACTTTAAAAATTGCCATTACAGATGTAAATGATAACTGCCCTAAATTTACAGAGTCACAAATTAATGTCACTCTGCACGGGAATAGCAGCAAAGGGGCACATTTGGCACATTTGCATGCTTTTGACCCTGACCTTGGTGCTAATGCTCAGATCAGCTACGCTTACAGTGAACGTGTGCCAAGGGACACTAGGAGCTTGTTCCATTTGGACAAAATTACAGGCAGGATCAAGCTAGCCAGGAAAATAGACTCTTTCACATCCACATTCTACAAACTGACAGTTCTGGCCAGTGGACCCGGCTGTATTCCTGCTGCTGCAACTGTAACCGTCTATGTCATCAAAGTGGTTGCAGGACCCCCTACAGTCATGCCTCGGTACATTGCACCTGAAAAGGATGGAGTGGTGACATTGAAGGAGTCGGAACCAGCATTATCTCCAATAGCATTTTTTACTATTAAAAACATGGACAAGAGCCAAAGGTTGGACTGTTATTTGGAAGGGTCTGGTCCCTTCAGACTTGTTCCATATCAACAGTTAGAGAATGAGTATTTACTAGAAACTACAAACACTTTGGACTATGAGATGACAAGTGAATATGAGCTAATTGTGGTTGCTAATAATACTCAAGGTCTAGTCATTAAGGCTTTTCTGAAGGTGCAGGTTTTGGATGAGAATGACAATGCACCAGTGTTTCAACAGTCTCTGGTGGAAATATCAATTGAGGAAAATAATTCGCCAAACACCTTCTTAACCCAGCTCCAAGCCTCAGATCCAGACAGTGAAAGTCGAGGGGAGGTCATCTACATCCTTGGAGGTGATACTCCTGGGATTTTTGTTGTGGATCGTCTCACAGGGGTTCTGACTGTTGCTACATCTCTTGACAGAGAGGAAAAAGAAAAATATCGGTTTATAGTTAGAGCAGTAGATCAGGGGACACCCAGGAGGGAGTCAGTTGCTACAGTGGTAGTGACTGTTCTGGATCGCAATGACAACAGTCCACGTTTTATTAACAAGGATTTTACCTTCTTTGTGCCGGAAAACTTTCCTGGGTATGGGGAGATAGGTGTCCTCTCTGTGACAGATGCTGACACTGGTAGAAATGGGTGGGTAGCCCTGTCCATCATTAATGGCAGTGACATCTTCATGATAGACACTGGCCGAGGTGCACTGAGGGCCAAAACACCCTTGGACCGTGAGCAGCAAGGAACGTACCAGCTGTGGATTGAGGCCGCTGATGGTGGGGAGCCAGCACTCTCCTCTGTTACTATGGTGACCGTGCTCTTGTTGGATGTAAATGACAACCCGCCAATTGTCCTCTTCCCTCAGTCCAACCAGTCCTACATGCTCGTGCTACCCAGTACAACACCTGGAACATCAATCGCAGAAGTTTACGCAGTGGACAAAGATACAGGGATGAATGCAGTAATTGCCTACAGTATCATTAAAAGGAAAGGTGGTGAGCCAGGGTCATTTGCCATTGACCCAGAAACAGGAAACATAACATTAAAGAGAGAGCTCAGTAACAGGGGGCTTTACAGCCTTCTGGTAAAGGTTAGTGATCATGGCCAACCTGAACCTCTTTACTCAATGGTCATGGTTAACTTCTTTGTCAATGAAACAGTGAGTAATGAGAGTTACATCCAAAGTCTGCTGACCAGAGACATTGACATAGAAGTTGAAGAGAAACCCTGGTACATCGGTCAGATGACAGATGGGCCTGAGAGGTATGAGCTGTTCCCCTGTCGACCTGTCCTCATCGCTCTTTCAGTGGCATGTTTGGGTTTTTTTTTCCTGGTTGTCATATTAATATCTTATATATGCTGTAAAAGATTAAAAAAGATTAGGAAGGAAAGGTCAGAAGTGGAAGTACCTTTAAAAATGAAAAATGGCTCAACACATTTTTTGAACAGAAAACTCAGGCAGATGTCCAACATCTGATCATCAGTTTTGTGCATTTCCAAAAACTACAACTGTTTACATGAATGTTTACAAATATAACAGTAAGAAGTTCAGCTCTTACATGAAGTTGCTCTTTCTGCTTTAGTCATTTTATTATTATTACTGCAATACACCCTAGGTTCATCATTCTAAACAGGATGCACAGAATTTATGATTCTTTTCAATGAATTCAAATGTGACACATCAGAAAATTGTTGGCAAGGAAATAATAATGGCATTATAGCAAAGCAACAAGAGCAACTGATTAGATTAACTTTGTAAATATTGTAAAAATTGTTTTACAACTTTATGTAACATTTTTGCACTGGTTATGAAAATAGCAAAAGACAAGCATTCTCTTGAATGAGTTCAAGTTCATCCATTGTGGCTTTCAGTGGAAGTTAGAGTATTTGTAAGATATTTATTTTTTTAAGAAAATGTCCATGTTTATTCACAAGCAAAAGGTTTTACTTCCAAACAAATGTTCTGAAACAGACCAGATCCCATCCAATACAGCTGAAAGTTCATCAAAGATAATAAATTAAACTGTTTCCACAATTACTTTGTCATACATGTGCCTGAGTGTTACATATGTCAATCTAATTTAAGAATCATGCCATTTTTAATGTGTCTGTAAAATATATACTGCAGGTGTTTGAAAGACAAAATCAGAAAAACTATTAAAGATATTTATTTTTATAATATATTGGATAGTATCCTGTGTTGGTATGTCTTATATGTTCTGTATTTTTAAAGCTGTGTTTGTATGAAATACTTTATCAGATCAAGAAAGGCTTAATGGTCACATATAATCCCAATAAATGACAGGTTGTTTAATACAGCAACACACAGATTGAGGTTTACTTATATTACATGTGTGGCTTCTAGTGAGCTTACAGATCTTGATTGTCACTTAACATATACAAACCAGTTGAGGAAATAAAATTTTTTTTATTTTGTTTTGGGTTTTTTATAGAATAGTTAGATTCGCTCAGTGAAATTAATTCAAATTTAGATTCATATTTCTGATCTGGTATAGAAATAATTAATGAATTGCACCACACACAATGCAAGTAACATTAAAAACAGCCTGAGATCCTGTATAGCTGTCATCACCTGCATAGGTCAGAGCTGGTGCAGTAACACCCAGAGTAACACTTTACAGGTAAAACACTGCTCTTGTCTGGAATGTCAAATCAACTTTCCTCACCTTTTTTGAGTTGCATTGGTGCACTATTTCTGCTACAACCAGAGCAAATTTGTGAAATATCACCCATGAAATTGTGAAAGTGACCATGACACTTTCCCCTCCAACATACAAACACCTAATCTTCTGCTTTATGAAGGTGCTGCTACCCTGAGCAGTGTTTGTTTGTGTTTGCTGTGAAAGCTGTGCCAACACAAAGCTTTTAGGACGCTGTGTTTTCTTGTTAACGGGATGTACACTCCCCAGGGAGGAATTCTGTTGTATTAAGCACCACTGAAACCTGTTTGGCTCTCAGAAAGCAGCAAACATCCAAACAAACCTGTGCTTATAATGTGCTCACCCAAGCAGCTTCTTAAGTGATCACAGGCTTTTCTGGACGGAAGTGTGCCATGCAGGCACAGAGCACATCAGGAGCTCTCAGCTCAGTGTAATCCTCAGTAATCACCACTGGCCAAACTGTGCATTACACAAACAGGCGGAAAGATGATATATAGCATGGACATACAAAATGTCCACACAATGATAACAGGTAATAATGGAAAGTGCCTTAATATGAACAAATCATCTCACAGGTGTGACATCAAGGGAATGCATTTAATCTGCCTTATGTTCCAAGACAAGTAGAACTGGATTTTAGTGTTTTTTCTACATCAGTGAAACTATTTTCTTAAAGGAACAGTCAGCCAAGTAACATGTTTAACTTAAGAAGCCTTATTGTTTTTGTCAATAATATTTGTCACAGCTAGGAAAATTAGGTGCTATGTCTTAACTTCATTCATCAAGCAGGATCCCACCAACTCAATACCCTGGTGATACATTTCAATCAAGGCTGCACCAAAAAAACTATGTGCAGCCAAGCAACCCGTAATTTGGTATGGTGTCTGGATAATTTAACATTTGTTTTTCGCACTGTGCAAACACTTGCAGGATATGATTAATTGGAGAAATAACAATGGAGGTCTTACTTCACTATGTCCCATTTCTCCCCCCTTCTGCAACTGAGTTTTTCAGTTGGACCTTTTCTGCCTTAACATGCCTGGACAGGAAGACTGTTGTGTTATTATTGCTCTCATGAGCAAGGTCCTTTTTAATAAACGCTAAAGTTGATAATGATACCAGGTTTCCCACAATAATACGATATTTGTATTTTTTGTTTACTTGAGTCTTTATTTTGCTAACAGATGTTACACAGTTTAAATATAATGACAAACATACAAAATAATACCCATACACACTTTTTTGGGGATCCTCTCTACTCTTTTTCAGTTATTTATTTTCTCACAAGGTGTTGTTCTACAGAAATGCAAGAACTCCGTGCAGAAAAACTATCAACATTTAATAACTAAATGAAGAGGTTATACAGACTTCAGACGTCTGTGAAAAGGTACCTGAGCTGAATATTACTGTCAATATACTCATATGACCACAGAATACCAACTAGTCCCTGTGTTACACTTAAGAAAATCAAGATGGGAGATGAGGTTATCACAACAGTACCTTAGGTTTGTCCCTCAAAAGGAAGTTAAGATGATCATGTTCTTGAGGAAGCGTAAAGATACACCTCCTCAAATGCTACTTCTCAGGATTCAGGGACACAACTAACTCGGCCATCAGCTCAATTCTTTGCTTTAATCAGTATAATACTCTTTATACACCTTTGTTATACAACTTGAGCTCAATGGAAAAACTGTCTTCTGTTGTCTGTTGTGACTAACTTTTCAATCAAACCATTTGTTTTCTTTTTTCATTCTATGCAGCAAAATAAGTCAAAATGATTATCTTCCAATTGAATAAGTAATGTTTATCTTCACTAGTATACACGTCAAATCTTGTTTAGGAAATATGTGAAACCTTGCAATATAGTGTGGTTGACACAGTCTATTCTCTGTACAATCACTATATATGATAATATATAATAATATATATAACGTAATTTACTTTTGCTTCTTTTGGCCTTGATTTTTTAATATGTTGTGTTTATCTTTAATTTACAGCTTCATATGACCTGTAATTCCCAGACCTGACAGACCTGTGGGTTTGTGTCAGTCTTGATATTTGTTCCTCCTGTCCAATCCTGTCCCCTCTGGTATCTAACTTATGATTAAGACCAAATTTTGTTTTACCGGTAGCATAAATTAGTTCAACAGTAATCAAACATTTGAAAGCAAACATCGGAAAATGAATTGCTAAACCACTAAAGGACTGTTTTGAGCCAGGAGCTTTGTGGCAAATCCCCAGCAGGTTCTTTATTACACCAGGTTTAAAGCACCTGCACGGCTGAGTAGGTACATTTGCATTGCTAAATTGCTGCATCACACCTGCTTGTGTGCATTCTTATTTTGAGCCTTTGTACCACTGTAATGCTGTGAAGCATATGCTCCCTGAGCACTCTTTTTATTTTGGGTCTGGCAATAAAGAAAGACCTTTGTGCAATCTGTGATTGATTTGTTGCAGAACTTGCATATCGGTTTTGCAACGCACAGAATATCAAGCAGGTGTGGGTGCTGTAATCTATTAGCAAAAAGTTTCCCACTGCTGATGTGAACATATCTTCATTGCTAAATAAACATCTGTTTAGTAACAGTACTGTTAGGATAGATTATTTAGGTGCTGATTTTCACAAAGGAAATCTAGTCCTTATCAGTTGTAACCACAGTATTGGTGCTATTCTGGCCTTTATCCACCTACAAAATATGAGTAGTTTGCTGGTAGTCAGACTTTTTTTAATATGAAAGTACTAAAAAAGGTACAAAAATGGAGATGGTAACACAGATTTTTTAACCTGTTAAATGTCATAGAAACCATCTTTTTGTTTTTTCTTCAGAGATTGTCCTTTGTTCAACCAGATTCTATAGGTCAACTGAACTTGGTTTGCCTTATTCCGCAATTTTGCCC
Organism: Girardinichthys multiradiatus; assembly: GCF_021462225.1. Taxonomy (NCBI): domain Eukaryota; kingdom Metazoa; phylum Chordata; class Actinopteri; order Cyprinodontiformes; family Goodeidae; genus Girardinichthys; species Girardinichthys multiradiatus. Next base: position 20,739,296 of record NC_061797.1, read on the forward strand.
TGAAATATAAAATCTGCTGTGAGATCTCATTGATCTTAACTTGAATGGTTTTTAATCTTCAAGGGGCTGGTTTGATATCTGTCTTGTTAAATGAATCCTGCTCTGGGTTTTACAAGGCTGGAAACAGCTGAGAATAGTTTGGGTTAGTACACAGAGACACTTTTCCATGACTGATCCTCATTGGTCATAATTTTGCTGAACGTCAGTTTGAAATCATCACAACAAAGGCAGAACCGGATTTAGAATAGTAACTAAGCTTATATTAAGAAACTTAAATACAGCGACATACAGATAAATAGATCCACATACACATTTAAACCTTTGCCCCTGCATACTTTCTCCATTTTCCATCTCCAGCTGGGTCTTTTACCCCCTTCCAGGAAAGTCTATCTGAAATTACATTAAATTCTTAATGGTGTAGACAGCAGGTAATTATCGTCAGTCACAGCCTGATCCCATTTCCAGATTGGCTTAATTGTAGATCCTTGAAATCAAACAAATAAAGACACAAAGAGAGGCCCAGGTTAGGTTACACAGCTCCACTGAATAGAGGAGGCTACATTTCCCAGGTTATGACATCAAATACGGCCCTCTCTGACAAGAACACACACACAGGCGCTTTGTTCAATCTTCAATATTGCATCTCCATATTCTCCCAGTGAAAATCATTGCCTTTGATCTCAAACATCTTTCATTTGCTGTGATGCAACAAAATATAATCCAATCGCACTCTTCTGATCCTGCTGTGGATTACGTTACTAATTTCCTTTATTCCTCCGTCCCCATTTCTCTCTCAGTTTCATCTGTTTCATCGCAGTAAAAACACAAACTGGCATCCAGGGAATTAACTGTGGCAACTTCTGAGCAAATTTGTTTTTCCCCACAGCTGCCCTGATGATTTATTATGATAATGTCATACCACAGGATTTATTTTCTATTCTAACCCTTATTCCAGGCCTTTTGGAAAATGATGACAATAATAATTATAATGATAATAATAATGATGATGCTTTAAAATAATTGTACTAACAGCTGAGTGACATTAAAATTATGTGAATTTATATTGAAAAAAATATATATATTTTTTTTTGTTTCCTAATTTCCTAATTTGTTTATCTCTAAGTTCACAATTTTGAAGAATAAATAAAATCTGTCTTAAGTTTCAGTCAAACTTGGATGCCCATTTATAATTAAAAGCAACATCCTTTTTCTGCAGCTGTTTAGTCCTATTAAGGGCCACAGAGGGCTGGAGACTATCCCAGTAGTTAACAGGCAAAAAGAAAGACCCCAAACATGACACCCACCCATGGCTAAAACAAACAGCCACACACACATATAGGGGCGAATTAGTAGGAGCAAACATAACTTGTATGGTTTTTCACTGCCTGAGGAAGCTGGGCAACCAGAGAAAACCTTGAAAGCCTGAAGGAGAACATAAAAAATCTAAATCTCCAGCAAAGTTTGGCAGCAACTTTCTACCTGAAAGGCAACTGTCCATACCATCAAAGGTAACGTAGAGTCAAGTACAGGACAAATGTTGTGATTATGAACAATATGGCCTAAAAAGATTCAAGAATATTTTGACAACTTAATTTAATTCCTTTCTTTCCTTCCTTTAATACATGCTTCCATCCTCAACTAAAAGTGTTTTTTTTTCTTTGTTATTCACAGAGAACATCAACAATGTACTCCAGAACTGCACTCTGAAAAAAAAATTATTTCAGATGAAATTTCTATCTTTATGTCTGAATTATAATTGCATTTCTGTGTTAATAAGCTCCTAGCCCTAATAGGATTGGTTGCAGTGTGACTGGAATTGAGTGCCAATTTTCACTAACTACTGAAGTAGCTTTTTATGAAACTGATACACTTCATGCTTGGCTTTGGGTGCTTGTGTTTAATTAAAGCAGCAAACACAATTTTAAATTAAATTTAAATTTAATATTCTGGTTGGCAGGCAAAAAAGGCCAACTGGTTCATCAGTATCTGAGTCCAAAGTGTGTTTGGAAGCAATGAACTATCTAAACTTTACTATCTACATTTTAAAATGATCTAAAATATGACATTCTTGGGTCGTACAGTTGAAACAAGATATTTTCATACTACATAGCTTTTCAAATATATGACCTGGCTCAAACATTTTCCGCATCAAGCTTCTCACAAATGTGTGCTGTAACTAAGTGAGGCTTCTAGGCTGTCTTGCTCACACACCTTTTCAACTCGACCCACTGATTTTCTGTGGGACTGAAATCAGGGCTTTGTGATTGTCACACCAAAACATTGACTTCTTAAGTCACTTTGTAGTTAATTTGGCTGTATACTCAGGGTCACTGTTCATTAGAAAAACCTTACATTTATGTTTTAACTTCCTGGCCACTGTCTTGAGATGCTGTGTCTTTCCCCATAATGTTCTTTTCCCCTGATGCAATTAATTTAGTGGAGGTGCATCAGTCCCTCGTGCAGAAAAATACCCACACAACATGATGCTGCCACCCCCAAGACTCAAAGATGAGATGGTGTTCTCAGGCTTTTTCCAACAAATGTAACTATAGTCATTATGGTCAAACACCTAAATGTTAGATTTATCAATTCAATTCAGTTCAGTTTTATTTATATAGCGCCAATTCACAACACATGTTGTCTCAAGGCACTTCACAACAGTCAGGTTCATACATTCCTATTAATCCTAATCATTGAACAGTGCAGTCAGAGTTAGTTATTTATTCAAATTGGATAAAAAGTTTTTCTGTCTAAGGAAACCCAGCAGATTGCATCCAGTCAGTGACTTGCAGCATTCACTCCTCCTGGATGAGCATGTAGAGACAGTGGACAGTCACTGGCGTTGACTTTGCAGCAATCCCTCATACTGAGCATGCATGTAGCGACAGTGGAGAGGAAAAACTCCCTTTTAACAGGAAGAAACCTCCAGCAGAACCAGGCTCAGTGTGAGCGGCCATCTGCCACGACCGACTGGGGGTTTGAGAGAACAGAGCAGAGACACAAAAAGAACACAGAAGCACTGATCCAGGAGTACTTTCTATGGGAAGGAAAAGTAAATGTTAATGGATGTAGCTCCTTTAGTCGTTTCACCTAGAAAGAAAGAACAGATAAACTCTGAGCCACTGTGATTTTGAGTGGTAATGAGGAAATTAAATGAGGAAATTAAAAGTGGAACAGATTCTTATCAGACCAGCGGAAATGTCTCCAAAAAATTAGGGGCCTTTCCCTGAGTTCATTTTTAAGCTGTAATTTGTATTTTTAAATACTGTTTGGAGTAATGGTGTCTTCCGCTCTGGGTGGCCATTCACCTTATGTCAAAATTGGACTCATTTCATGTTGATAGCGACTGTCTCATATCAGATTCAGTGATCATCTTCACAAGGTATTTTGCTTTTGTTTTGGGGATGATATGCACATTTTGTTCCAAAACATGTCCAGGTCTGTGACAGATAAACCATATTTTTCCCCAATATAAGGATGACTCAACATTTCCATTCTCCTTATACTTGCATATACAATACAAGTATATAAATATATATATATATATATATATATATATATATATATATATATTTATATATATATATATATATATATATATATATATATATATATATATATATATAGATATATATATATATATACAGTGCCTTGCAAAAGTACTCGGCCCCCTTGAACTTTTCAACCTCTTGCCACATTTCAGGCTTCAAACATAAAGATATAAAATTCTAATTTTTTGTGAAGAATCAACAAGTGGGACACAATCGTGAAGTGGAATGAAATTTATTGGATGTGTCAAACGTTTTTAACAAATAAAAAACTGAAAAGTGGGGCATGCAATATTATTCGGTCCCCTTGCGTTAACACTTTGTAGCGCCACCCTTTGCTGCAATTACAGCTCCAAGTCTCTTGGGGTTTGTCTCTATTAGTTTTGCACATCGAGAGACTGAAATTCTTGCCCATTCTTCCTTGCAAAACAGCTCGAGCTCAGTGAGGTTGGATGGAGAGCGTTCATGAACAGCAGTCTTCATCTCTTTCCACAGATTCTCGATTGGATTCAGGTCTGGACTTTGACTTGGCCATTCCAACACCTGGATATGTTTATTTGTGAACCATTCCATTGTAGATTTGGCTTCATGTTTTGGATCATTGTCTTGTTGGAAGATAAATCTCCGTCCCAGTCTCAGGTCTCTTGCAGACTCCAACAGGTTTTCTTCCAGAATGGTCCTGTATTTGGCTCCATCCATTCCCATCAATTTTGACCATCTTCCCTGTCCCTGCTGATGAAAAGCAGGCCCAAACCATCATGTTGCCACCACCATGTTTGACAGTGGGGATGGTGTGTTCAGGGTGATGAGCTGTGTTGCTTTTACGCCAAACATATCGTTTTGCACTGTGGCCAAACAGTTCGATATTGGTTTCATCTGACCAGAGCACCTTCTTCCACATGTTTGGTGTGTCTCCCAGGTGGCTTGTGGCAAACTTTAAACAAGACTTTTTATGGATATCTTTGAGAAATGGCTTTCTTCCTTCCACTCTTCCATAAAGGCTAGATTTGTGCAGTGTACGACTGATTGTTGTCCTATGGACAGACTCTCCCACCTCAGCTGTAGATCTCTGCAGTTCATCCAGAGTGATCATGGGTCTCTTGGCTGAATCTCTGATCAGTCTTCTCCTTGTTCGAGATGAAAGTTTAGAGGGACGGCCAGGTCTTGGTAGATTTGCAATGGTCTGATACTCCTTCCATTTCAATATGATTGCTTGCACATTGCTCCTTGGGATGTTTAAAGCTTGGGAAATCTTTTTGTATCCAATCCGGCTTTAAACTTCTCCACAACAGTATCTCGGACTTGACTGGTGTGTTCCTTGGTCTTCATAATGCTCTCTGTGCTTTGAACAGAACCCTGAGACTATCACAGAGCAGGTGCATTTATACGGAGACTTGATTACACACAGGTGGATTCTATTTATCATCATCAGTCATTTGGGACAACATTGAATCATTCAGAGATCCTCACTAAACTTCTGGAGTGAGTTTGCTGCACTGAAAGTAAAGGGGCCGCATAATATTGCACGACCCACTTTTCAGTTTTTTATTTGTTAAAAAAGTTTGACACATCCAATAAATTTCACTCCACTTCACAATTGTGTCCCACTTGTTGTTGATTCTTCACAAAAAATTTGAATTTTATATCTTTATGTTTGAAGCCTGAAATGTGGCAAGAGGTTATATATATATATATATATATATATATATATATATATATATATATATATATATATATATATATATATATATATATATATATATGTTGGAAGTGTTGGGAGCCACTGGAAATTATACCCAAATGATTAACAAGACTTGTGGAGATCTACAATTATCTGCTTAATATCTTCCCGGATTTATTTTTTTTGCCAAAAATTATTTCAACCTGGAAAGACTCACATTGAAAGATTATTTATTTGGCGCTCGGACCCCTGAGGAAGCCGTGAACGCTGAGGATGAAATGAGTTTGAATAAACATCTTATGATTATGATTAGGTACATCTTCCCCCCTGGGATCCGATCCTGGTGGTGGCGTAGGCCTTGGTATGGAAGGAGTTGGGAGCCTATGGTGGAGAAAAGGTGGAGGAGGGTCAAAGCTCAGCAGAAGAGCAGTGTCTTCCATGTAGAGGGTCTTTAAAAGTGATGCCCTGGGAGATGATTGGCCGAGGAGGAATGCGGCCCTTCCGTTGATTGGAGCAGCCAGTGAGGAGTGATTGGACGAGACGGGGTGGTGAGTCTTCCATGTTGAATTTTCGTTTAAACTCCATATATCTTAAATGGAGATGAAAAATCAAATGTTTTGCATTAACCTCTGAGAAGCTACCAAAGATATGACATCATCATCTGGGTTTTCCCAAATTGTTTAAATACACAGAAATCTTATTGTATGTAAATAACTGAATTTGTTGAGTCTAATAAAAACTCCCTAAAACAAATGCTTTCATTATTCAGGCATTTAGCAAATATAAATAATTTTTGGCATACTAGTGAGAAACAATATTGTCTTTTTATTCAGTGTATGTGCAGTCAAATTTAATAAATTAGAATGTAATTGAAAAGTTCATGTATTTCAGTAACTCCATTCATTAGGGAAAACCCATTATATTAATTTTTTATACAGACTGATGTTTTCAAGCCTGTCTTTCTGTTAATTATAACAAGTTTTCATTAACAGCTAATGAGAACATGACATTTAAGATTAGCATATTACATCACACAAATAAAAAAGCTTTTTTTTTTTACAAACAAGCTTTTGGGTCTCAATAAGACAACTTGGGGTAATAAAAAAAAAATGCAGACGTGAACTAAAACATTTTGGTTTTCAGAATGTGATTTCGTCTGACAAAGGAACCTTTATGACAACATTGCATATTCTAATTTTTAGATTATGACTGTAAAGATCTGGTTTTAACTGTAGACACCCAACTGAATATTGACTTTTGAAGTCTTTATAAAATGTTTAGCTGTCGTCTTTTGCTCTTTTTTAGTGTTTTATCATACATATTTCTGTGACATTTATTCATGATTTAACCTATTGTTTAACTGGAAAAATAAAATCACACAAAGGGCCTTTACTAGAGTAAATTAGGTGCCATATTACTAATTTACTGGATTAGAGTCTGGCATAAGGATTTTTTTCCTCAACTCCTTATTTCTGAGTCAGCTTGATATCATGATGTTTCAAACGTTGGATATTTTACATAAAAGATGTGCCTTCCATTCAGAATGCTTTTCAAATTACCTATGTTTTCCATATCAGCATGCAGGAGTACACATGATGCTATTGTTTATTTTTAAATCATGTTCTTAAGGTAACGTAAAAGTAGACCTCCACATACAGTACAGACCAAAAGTTTAGACACACCTTTTCATTCAAAGAGTTGTCTTTATTTTCATGACTATGAATATTGTAGCTTCACACTGAAGGCATCAAAACTATGAATTAACACATGTGGAATTATTTACTGAACAAAAAAGTGTGAAACATCTGAAAATATGTCTTATATTCTAGGTTCTTCAAAGTAGCCACCTTTTGCTTTGATTACTGCTCCGCACACTCTTGGCATTCTGTTGATGAGCTTCAAGAGGTAGTCACCTGAAATGGTTTTCCAACAGTCTTGAAGGAGTTCCCAGAGATGCTTAGCACTTGTTGGCCCTTTTGCTTTCACTCTGCGGTCCAGCTCACCCCAAACCATCTCGATTGGGTTCAGGTCCGGTGACTGTGGAGGCCATGTCATCTGGCGCAGAACCCCATCACTCTCCTTCTTGGTCAAATAGCCCTTACACAGCCTGGAGGTGTGTTTTGGGTCATTGTCCTGTTGAAAAATAAATGATGGTCCAACAAAACGCAAACCGGATGGAATAGCATGCCGCTGCAAGATGCTGTGGTAGCCATGCTGGTTCAGTATGCCTTCAATTTGGAATAAATCCCCAACATTGTCACCAGCAAAGCACCCCCACACCATCACACCTCCTCCTCCATGGTTTACGGTGGGAACCAGGCATGTAGAGTCCATCCGTTCACCTCTTCTGCGCCGCACAAAGACACGGTGGTTGGAACCAAAGATCTCAAACTTGGACTCATCAGACCAAAGCACAGATTTCCACTGGTCTAATGTCCATTCCTTGTGTTCTTTAGCCCAAACAAGTCTCTTCTGCTTGTTGCCTGTCCTCAGCAGTGGTTTCCTAGCAGCTATTTTACCATGAAGGCCTGATTCACACAGTCTCCTCTTAACAGTTGTTCTAGAGATGTGTCTGCTGCTAGAACTCTGTGTGGCATTGACCTGTTCTCTAATCTGAGCTGCTGTCAACCTGCAATTTCTGAGGCTGGTGACTCGGATGAACTTATCGTCCGCAGCAAAGGTGACTCTTGGTCTTCCTTTCCTGGGGCGGTCCTCATGTGAGCCAGTTTCTTTGTAACGCTTGATGGTTTTTGCGACTGCACTTGGAGAAACTTTCAAAGTTTTCGCAATTGTTCGGACTGACTGACCTTCATTTCTTAAAGTAATGATGGCCACTCATTTTTCTTTACTTAGCTGCTTTTTTCTTGCCATAATACAAATTCTAACAGTCTATTCAGTAGGACTATCAGCTGTGTACTGTATCCACCTCCTGCACAACACAACTGATGGTCCCAACCCCATTTATAAGGCTTGAAATCCCACTTATTAAACCTGACAGGGCACACCTGTGAAGTGAAAACCATTTCAGGCAACTACCTCTTGAAGCTCATCAACAGAATGCCAAGAGTGTGCAGAGCAGTAATCATAGCAAAAGGTGGCTACTTTGAAGAACCTAGAATATAAGACATATTTTCAGTTGTTTCACACTTTTCTGTTCAGTATATAACTCCACATGTGTTAATTCATAGTTTTGATGTGAATCTACAATATTCATAGTCATGAAAATAAAGAAAACTCTTTGAATGGGAAGGTGTGTCCAAACTTTTGGTCTGTACTGTATGCCCCTCACCAGGATTCAGGGACACAACTGAACCAGCTGTCAACCCAATTCTTTGCTTTAATCTGCATAACATTTTTTATACACCTTGTTTATACAACCTTCAACCCATTGGAAATACTACCTTTTTTTTTGTGACTAATTTCCCAATCAACCCTATCATTTCTTTTATTTTTTCATTCTAAGAAGCCAAATTGATCATCCTACAATTGAATAGGTAAAGTTCATCTTCACTACTGTACATGTCAAAACTCGTTTAGAAAATATTTTAAACCTTGCAATACATTGTGGTTCACCCAGCCTGTTTACTGTACAGTCACTATATATGATAATATAATGCTTAATATAATGTAACTCACTTTTGCTTCTCATGGCCTTGTTTTTTTTTTTTATATGCTGTTTTTATCTTTAATTTATAGCTTTATATAACCTGTAGTTCCTGGACCTGTGGGTACATGTCAGTATTGACATTTGCTCCTCCTGTCCAATCCTGTCCCTTTTGGTATCTACCTTATGATTAGGACCAAATTTTGTTTTACTGGTACCATAAATTAGTTCAATAGTAATAAAACGTTATAAAAGCAAACCTCAGAAAATTAATTGCTGAATCACTGAGGAGGGTTATGCTGCTCAGGAAACAATAAGTGAATAAAAGGACAAGCACACAAAACAATCACGTATTTATGATCAGTAAACTACATCTCTTATTGGTTGGGTGAAATGACTATTAAGCATTCGGTTTGAGTTTAACTATTGTTTGCTTGAATTAGACCCATCATGTATGTTAAACTGGCTGTTGTAATTAAATCAAATTAAAACTACCTTACCCACATTCTGCATTTTACTGTGTAGGTCAAGATTTGATAGTGTGAACTATATGTCAAGAGTGATCTGGTCAAATGAAGTAAAAAAAAAAAAGAAGTTTAATATTAGGAAAATTAAAGAGAGAATTTAACTATTGAAGTTGGGTTCTTTGAAGTAGATGTCAGTTTTTATCATTTTACAGTAGGCTGATGTCAGCAGAATGAACTGGCAGAAAATTCTCATACCACAACAAGGCTAATTGTTAGGTAACACTGGGTCCCCTTTATGATGCACTTTTAGAAATTTAAAATACTGTCACATTATATCATATTTCATATTATGTATGAAGAAAAATACAACATTGCCCGATTTTTCTTCCATGAACTTATTTATTTCTTCAGTTGCTGTTTTCTTTTTTTTTTCCAACTGAAATTACATGCCCTAAGGCTGCTTGTCAGCTGAAATCTATTATGCTGCATGTGTAAGTCTGCCTATACTTTAATAAACCTTTGAATTGGGTCTCTTCAGTTTTGTGTTTTTATCCATTTATTTCTAAGTTAAAAAAAAGAGTTGGAAGTGCTGGGAGCCAAGCCTGTGTGATACCGTTTGACTGAAGCACTGGCAACTGTGGCACATAGACAAGTGAGGCTCTGTCAAGTCCTTGTCAAGTTGTAGACATGGCAGTAACAGCACACAGGATGTGATTGTAACAAAATAGTTCTCTGCAGATTCTGCTCTCTGTGGAGTTTCCACAACCACAATCTCAGGCTCCTTCTGCTCTTTTTCAAACCAACGGCTCTTTTTCTGTATTATCTAGTGCATTCAAATATGCTCCTATCGTCCCTGAAAAGACAAAGTCATCTTAGCTGTTGCAGTTACTTATTCTACTATCTTTAGTTGTTTCAAAATACGACCAGCTTAATGACAGTCTGAGGTGACTGGGCGATTGAACTGTTTTATATTTCAAAAATGGCTCTTGCTTGACCTTGCTCCAAAATATAAATGCTTCTCTTTTTCTGCAAACTCAAATCATACATAATGACTTTGGTCCTATGCAGGTAGGATACCTATTAATCTGACATTTAAACACTATAAACAGCTCTTCTAAATGATGTTTAAAGGCAGAAACATAATTAAGGCTAAATTAACTAACCCCTGTAACACCATCCCCCTAAACAAAAGAGGTATTTTTTTCCATCTGAAAAAAATTTTAGACTTCAAAGACAGCTGCCTTATAGGGTCAGTCTGACTGGCTGGCTGGCTGTTTGAGCTGTGGCAACAAACCAAGTTAATGGAGAGCCAGATGAGCGTTCCTTATTAATATTGGCCAGTCATGCATCACAGGAAACTGTTTCTGTTTCTGTCAAGGGGAACTAAGCCTCCTCACTTAATTTGGTGAGGGAAATGTGCGTATGTCTGTAGTTTTTTATTTCTCTTATTTGCCTCCTGATTAGAAACATCATGACTTAGTACCAGTCATGTTTGCACACTAGTTTATGACAGTTAGTGCATTCACTCATCACATAAACATGCACTCTACATTATAACCTCATGGACTAACTTCACCTTCCATAATTTATGTTTATGGTGGCGGGACAGACACTTCACCTGAGATAAGAAAACAAAGACATACTTTGGTCTACATGACAATCAAAGGGCAATGGGGAAAAAGGGGAGAAAAGAAAACACACCTAACCCCAGAGATTATTTGTAGTTTCTAAGCTGACAGCCCCAGGCAAAGGATCACAAAAAAGCAAACACACACACAAAGAGAGGCACACAGTGAAAGCTGAATAGGTACAGAGAAAGAACATAACAGGTATTTGGATGTTCATAACTGAATGAGTCTTAAAAATAAAAAAATATATTTTTATTTTCCAAATCTTTTAAAATAAGTATTGAACGTTTTCTCATTTTAAGTTTTTCTAACTGGGCTACTGACATAAAATACAGACTAGATGTCAGCAACAACCCGAGTAATACAATGCAAATAAATTAAAGCTAATTAGTCCACAAATTAATTTATGGATAAAAAATTGAAAAGACACAAGGAATAAGTATTAAACATACTTACAGAAATGTATTAAATGGAAAAGGCCTTCATGACATCTCCTGTATGGAGTCACTTGCATACTCAAGTGTTATTTTGACTCTTTCTTCTGCAAAAACCTTCTTTAAATCTTGAAGGTTCTGGGCATCCTCTCTATGCATGCAAATCAGTTTTCAAACAAACTACTGTCTTATTTAAAAAACCCACACTAGTATCATCTTCAAATTCTTAGCAAAAATGGCCTGGTGCATTTCTACATTTATCTATGCTTCAGGTATATGAAGTCTGCAAGGTCCATGTGCTGTAAAACAGCCCACACCATGATGTACCCATCTGCAAACTTTACTTTTACTATGGTGTTTTTGGGGTGACATGCAAAACAATTCTTCCCCCAAACATAATGTGTGTAATGTCATCCAAAGAGTTCAGCTTTGACCTCATCTGATCAAAAAATATTCTCCAGCATTTCTCTGGCTGGCCAACAATTTCAACATGATTGTTTGCCGCCAGCTAAGTATTGAGCAATGAGTCTGTAAGAGGCTCTTGTACTAATTGTTTTAAAAAAGAAAATCTGTATTCACCAATACAACCAACCAAGAAATAGACAGCAAATTTTGTTTTGAGATGTTGTCCGTACTGTTTTTACATCAGGAATATATCACATTTTGATGACCTCCACTTGATATAAATCGAAACTCTGAGAATTTGCATGTTTCAAATATCTGAAGACATCTAGAATGTTAAATACCAGACTGGTAGGCAACAAGAAATTACGACTTTTGACTTTGGTTGCTTTCAAAAGATATAAAGCAGCAAATTAGTCAATTTCCTTGTTTAGATTAATGCTATCTTTGCAAAATACTTATTTTTGCAACAACATTGACATGAAACAGAAAATGAATTGTGCATCACATTTCGGGAAGTGCTAGTTACATAAAAAGATATGATGAACCTTTGTTCCAACATTCAGTCCATTACTTCTTGAATGAATACAGTTTTAAAACTCCTTGCATTGTTGCATTCTTCATGGTCGATCTCATTAAAACATGTAGAAAATAATTTACTTTTGTTTCTTAAAGTAATCCCCAATATGTATGATTAATTAGTGCATTAACAAATTCATTTATTCATTCATTCAACTTCTATGCCGCTTATTCCGTAGTGGGTCACGGGGGAGCTGGTGCCTATCTCCAGCAGTCTAATTATGAGAGGCAGGGTATACCCTGGACAGGTCGCCAATCCATCACAGGGCAACACAGAGACATACAGGACAAACAACCATGCACACACTCATTCACAAATAAGGGCAGTTTAGAGAGACCAATTTACCTAACAGTCATGCATTAACAAATAAGTATAGTAAATATTTAAGCTTCCATTTAAATGTTGTACCCATGAAAATTTAAACTCTGCCATAGTAAATGGATTAAATTTACAGAAAAAGCTGCAAGATTCAATTTATCTTGCTTTGGGTAAAATGTTTTCTATGTCATCTCTTCTTTGAAAAAAACATAGCTATGTTGTAGACTAGAACAGGGGTTCCCAAATCTTTCAGCCAGTGATACCTAAAATAACAGTGCCAGAGACTGGCGACCACCTAAAAAAAAAAGAAATGTTTTAAATGACATTTGATTATTTAACTTCATCATATATTATTTAATTGTTTAATGGGACATTTCATGGTACATTTATTTAGTTCATGGTACATTTATTTATTTAATAGGACATTCATATTTATTTATTTATTGATATATTTATTTGTTTAATTTTGTCCCTTTGGCCCTCCATACATTTCAGCGGTCACATCACGATGATTCTGAAAATTATCTGGCGAACTCCACTTTATGTCTCGCGACCCCCACTTTGTGAACCCCTGGACTAGAACATTTGACTGCAGATCAAGAGGTCTTGTTCAACTCTAAACATCTCCTGCTCAAGTGCTGTGCATGAATTATGTTGCTGTTATGTTATTACAGTTGTCTGGCTCCAGATTGCTAAAAAACAAAATAGATAAGGAAGAAGACAAAGCTGAATCCACAGAGAATGGATGTAGGTGAAATCAAAAATATTTATGGATAAAATATCAGCCTTCCACTAGTTTAGTGGTAGCATGTTTGACTAAAGATGGAGTGAAGTTTGGATCTTAATGTCTTCTAGCTGAATCTGCATAAATATTGTGTTTTGGATGCTTACTGCCTGTAATTTTCCTTCATATTTATTGACAAGTTTTAACCAACAATTTAGCTAATATTAACAGGCCATTATCTAGATTACCTTTTTGTTTGATCTATTCATGACTTTAACAAAACATGGTCATAAAATAGGGACAAACACATATGTCAAACCCATGAACACTTTTGTAATTAATGTTTTGGTCCTGCCCTGAATCCATTTCTCTTTATTAGTGGATAACAATAAAATAATCTAATCTGAAATCTGTTTGCATGTAAGATCAAAATGTTCGTAGCTCAAACTAAAGATGTATTAATAAACGTTGTGTTGAAAAAAAATGCTAAATAATCAGGCTTTAATTTTACTTCATTTTTGCTATTTCTGTGCAGCAACATGTCTACTGTTTGGTTTTATTCCACTATTCAGCAACTCTGCTTTTATTATGTTGTTAATTGGTTGAATTAGAGAGACTTTTTCACATTAGTTTCATTGGTCAATATTGCTTAAAAGTGTAGGAATTACTAAGAAAGAAAGTGAAACTGAATCCACTGATTACGTTTGGACAGTATCTGCAGGATTTGTGAGAAAAAAAAAATCCAAATGATGCGGACGATCATTACGTTTTTGCAGGGGGCATAGTTCAGTGCTAGAGCACTTGACTGCACAACGAGAGGTCCCCTGTGGAGCAATTAAATCCCATAAAATTTAAGACTTTTCAGAACACACACCCTGCATAAAAGCTAGAGTTGGCTGTGTTGAACTATGCACTTCTGACCTGTATACAGGTCTTTTCCTTCCCCGTTAGTCTAAACTACATAATACAAAAGTAGCTTGTGTTTGATTATTTCATTTTATGATGAATTAGTTGGATTTGGCATGCATGTTGTGCTTGAAGGACTTTGTCTCTTAGAGGCAACATTGTGTATTCTGAACTTTAAGGGATTGTTAGTCAGTTTATAAAAAGTCAGTTTATTGAACAAAAAGCTAAACAAAAAGACATAAAATACAACCAGCTGAAATCAAACTACATGGAAATGTATGGTTCCCTCATTTAAGTTTCCTGATCACAACCAGCGAAGGTGGAAACTCAACAATGCTGCCTCACTGAGAAAATTACATCTCCCAACTGGTGTGGAGGCAGCTGACCTTATGTCAGCAAGCTCAGATGGGTGAATGATTGGTAAATGGCAACTGCAATGATATATTGAGAGCTACTGATTGTGTGTGTGTATGGAGGTAAAACAGAGAGGGCAACGGTAAGATGATATGTGTTGAAACCAACAGGCTCTGGGCTACACACTATCTGATTGACCTCCCTCTAAATCCTCTCTTTCCCAGTGTCAGAGAGCAGCCAAATCCATATTTTTAGCTTGTATCATCGTTGTTACCAATTTTTCACAAATCAGCCATTTAGTGAGCCATGTTACTCTTGGGTAAATATAAATACAAACAAATGCTAAATATCGTTGGATACCAAACACTTACATTTCACAATGTAATGTTATGCTACAATGAGTAAGATTACAAGAGCAAAGCCACCCACTCTTGATATGGAACAGCAGAAAGAAAAAAAGAGAAAAATTACATTGGTTGCTCTTGAGGACATTCACTGCATCATTATTTGTTATTAGTGCTGTTATTTCCAACTTTTATCTCCAAATGGTAATGTTGTTTTTGATGTTTTTATTCAAAAATAATAAGGGTCTTACTTTCCCTTGCAGGCAAACCTTTGGCCTTTATCATACTTGATAACTGAACTGTGAAATGATTGTAAGCAGAAACAGGTGGACATAATTAACCTAGTGTGACTAATAAGCCACTTAGTAGAAGGAAACCCTTATGGCACTCATCTTTTCTGTTGATCATGATTTGTGGCCAACATGTAAATCTTGTTTGCTTGCAGGTTAATCCCAGGTTTTACGGGGATTTTAGGTACTTTAGAGGTCAAATTTAGCTGTGATGAGTGATGACACATTGGATCCTAATTTGATGACTGTGTAAAGGAGCTGCATGTCAATTATACAGAGGGATTTTGCAAGACCTGAATCCTATGGGTCATTGCTGACTTATGTGGACCTATGAAGACAGGATTTTTCATTGATTCAAGTTTGCCATTTGGATTTGCTTTCCTGATTTATAGACACTTTAGTGTTTATGAAGGTATACGTATGATTAGAATATGATCAGAAGAGATGATCAATTTCTCCAAGGGCATCAGCTTCATCAATTTTACAGAACTGGTGTTCCTGAGCTGTCTCACTGTGTTCTGCTTGAGCACATTTACTGCATCAATGTCAGACCCACAGCTTGCTATCTCATTTTCCGGCACGGTCCTGACCTCTGTTTTCAGTGTGCTGACCATGTCCTATTGCACATTATAGAAGCTGATAGTGTTACCAGAGGAGCTGCTCCCAGCATTTTTCTGTGGACAGAAATTTCTAGGTCAAAAAGAGATCTGTGCTTCACTATTTACTATCTCAAAAGCATACAACAATCCCCAACTTAGGAACGACATCTCTGGAAACCAAATTTGAAGACAAAGCATTGTTGAGGTCTTTGAAACAAACCCCCAAAAACATCTTGATTTTGATATAAATGTCAATCTATGTGGGCTGCACGGTGGCACAGTTGGTAGCACTGTTGCCTTTGAAGCAAAAAGGTCCTGGGTTCAACTCCCAGCTTGAGGTCTTTCTGCATAGAGTTTGCACATTCTACTTGTGCATGGATGCTCTGGCTTCTTCCCACAGTCAAAAAACATGACTGTTAGATTAATTGATCTCTTTAAAATTTTCATTAGGCATGAATGGGTGTGTGCATGGTTGTTTGTCTTTGTGTCGCCCAGTGATGGATTGGTGACCTGTCCAAGACGTACCCTGCCTGTTGACCGCAGGAGATAGGCACCAGCTCCCCCGCAAACCTGTATGGAAAATGGATGGATCTAAGTCTAATCTCAAAGCATTTTTAACATTATAGACATATATATTGTTGAAAAACTATATATAAACAAAAATGACATTTGAATTGAGCTGACAATAAAATTATGTATTCCACTACCTATTTTAGAAATAGTCATAATAATATTAGTAACTGTTCATTATTGTCGAGTACATTTAAAGAGATTGAAAAAATGGGATTTCAAAAATAACAAAAAGAGGAAAAATGCATCTCAGTAAAACACCAAGCAAAGTTTAACTTTTGCCCTACAAAAACAAAACAAATTTCAACATTTATTTAAGTGTCAGGTTTACGTGTGTGTCTGTGCTTTCATTTTATGATATGGACAAATTTGTCTGAAGTTAAAATGAATAAATATAGCTACATGATTTTACATAAGACATTTATATAATGTTGTTTATATAACAAAGTGTATCAACTTGGATTAGTTTTGAAAATAGTTTTCACTTGTATTTTAGCATGTGGCTGAGATGATAACATAACAAAGAATATATTAAAGATATATATATATGTTTTTTTATTATCTACATCACCTTTGTTTTTCTGCAAAAGTAACATATGGCTTCCTTGTAACAATGGCTGCTAACAAGTTCCAAGTTGTCAACATATTGCCTTGCAGCCCCATGACAATGAAGAAGATAATATATTTTCCCCGAACTCTGACAGCAGCCTAAAAAAAACTACACAAACAATGTTGCTCCACACTGTCAGATGGCTTTGATCATAGCCGTCAGTCACTGATCAGAAAGTCATGCCTTGTGTATTGTGGGAACTTTGTCCACCAAGAACAGCCAGATGCTCAGCTTTGCAGCTTGACTCTTGTTTTTGGAGGACTGGAGGCACAACTATGAACGTCATAATCACCTTTGAGATGCAGGTATGTGAGCAGCAACCTGCACAATGTGAGATGATACAAACCAGCCTGTACAGCCATAACAACACAAAATAGCACAGCTGAGTTATTTTGTGTGTGCCAGCAGTTGTCAGCTAGAATCAGTTTCACATGCTATTTACACATACCCTATGTTCCCAAAAGTATTTGCTTGCCCATCCAGCTCATTGAATTCAGGCGTTCCAACGACTACCAAGGCCACAAGTGTATAAAATCCAGGACCTCAGCATTCAGATTGCTTCTACAGATATTTGTGAAAGAAT
Source organism: Girardinichthys multiradiatus (assembly GCF_021462225.1). Classification (NCBI taxonomy): domain Eukaryota; kingdom Metazoa; phylum Chordata; class Actinopteri; order Cyprinodontiformes; family Goodeidae; genus Girardinichthys; species Girardinichthys multiradiatus. The sequence goes on from NC_061797.1 coordinate 20,756,938, forward strand.
GGGTTGCTCTCAGGACTTCAGTGAATAGCACATTACCATGATCGGATGCCAATGTGCAATGACTCCTTTCATGAAATTTCCTTGCTACTAGATATTCCACAGTCAAGTGGTACAGCAATTATGACAAAGGGAAAGAAGTAGGGAATTGGCGACTCAGCCAAGGCAACTTACAGAGCAATGGAAACATACTCGTCGTCTTCTGCTTATCCGGCACCGGGTCGCGGGGGCAGCAGACTCAGTAGAGACACCCAGACACCTCCTGCCTGGAACACCTCCCGAGGAAGGCGTCCAGGAGGCATCCGGTATAGATGCCCGGGCCACCTCAACTGGCTCCTCTCGATGTGGAGGAGCAGCGGCTCTACTCCGAGCTCCTCCCGGATGGCCAAGCTCCTCACCCTATTTCTAAGGGAGTGCCCGGCCACCCTACAGAGGAAGCTCATTTCAGCCGCTTGTATATGGGATCTTGTTCTTTCGGTCATGGCCATAGGTGAAGGTAGGAACGTAGACCGACACATGCTGTAGGTCTTGGCTAGAGGGGGCCAGTAGGACCACGTCATCTGCAAAAAGAAGAGACGAACTCCACTGGTCCCCAAACCAGACCCAAAATTTATGAACAGGACCGGTGACAAAGGGCAGGCCTGCCGGAGTCCAACATGCACCGGGAACAGGTCCAACTTAGTGCTGGCAATGCGAACCAAACTGCTGCTCCGCTCGTACAGGGACAGGATGGCCCCTAACAAAGGGCCCCCGATTCCATACCCCTGGAGCCCCCCCCCCCACAGGGCACTACGAGGGACATAGTCGAATGCTTTCTCCAGGTCCACAAAACACTTGTGAACCGGTAGGGCAAACTCCCATGAACCCTCGAGTACCCTGTAGAGGGTATAGAGCTGGTCCAGTGTTCCACGGCGGGACGAAAACCACACTGCTCCTCCTGAAGCCGAGGTTCAACTATCGGCCGGACTCTCCTCTCCAATACCCTGGCGTAGGCCTTACCAGGGAGGCTGAGGAGTGTGATCCCCCTGTAGTTGGAACACACCCTCCGGTCCCCCTCCTTATGAAGGGGGGACCACCACCCCAGTCTGTCAGTCCAGAGGCACTGTCCCCGACCGCCACGCAATGTTGAAGAGGCTTGTCAACCATGACAGGCCCACAACATCCAGAGACTAGAGGTACTCAGGGCGGATTTCATCCACCCCCGAAACCTTGCCACCGCAGAGCTTTTTAACCACCTCGGTGACTTCAGCCTGGGTGATGAAAGAGTCCAACCCCGAGTCCCCAGCCTCTGTTTCCACCAGGGAATGCGTGATGGCAGGATTGAGGAGATCCTCGAAGTACTCCTTCCACCACCTGATAATGTCCTCAGTCGAGGTCAGCAGCCTCCCACCCCAACAGTGTTGGCGAAGCACTGCTTCCCCCTCCTGAGGCACCGGACGGTTTGCCAGAATTGCAATGGAAACGTGGCATTTCAGCAAACGGGTCAGTTGTGAGGAGAAGGGCACTTGCCTCACTGCACTGTGTCAATTCTGAAGTTTGGTGTAATGAGGTTTATGCTGTTGGCCTGTTTTAAAGAGTTGGGCTCACCCTTTTAGTCCCAATTAAAGAAACTCGATATAGTCCGGCACACCAAGACATTTTGGACAATGTCATGCGCCCACCTTCGTGGGAACAGTTTGGGGATGGTCTCTTCCAGTTCAAACATAACAGCACACTAGTGCAATAAGTATGGTCAACAAAGACATGGATGAGTGAGTATGGTGAGCCAGGCCATTTCGTCCAACATCAATGTCTAGCCTCACAAAAGTGCTTCAGAAAGAATGGTCAAAAATACCCATAAACACGCCACGAAGCAAGCCTTCCGAGAAGAGTTTATCTTCTATTATATTTTATGTGATAGACCAAAACAAAGTGGGCAAGTGGAGGAAAAATTATACATAAAATTTTTTTAATTCTTCTTTACAAAAAGAAGATAGATTAGATGGAGGGTGTCTTTGAGTAAAATAATACAAATACATGCCACAGTCTTCTGATTTATATTTGGAGAAAAAAAAATATCTATGTTCTTGTCTTTCATTTCACAATAATACACCGCTTTGCAATGGGCTATTACAAAAAATCCAAAGTAATTCATTGAAATTCATAGTTTAAAGTGATAAAAACATAAAATCTCAAGGGCTATTAGGACTTTTTCATGGTACTGTACATGAAACATATGTAATACTCAAAAGAATAGTTATTAGTCTAATATTTAGAAATACTATCATCATATAGGTCTTCTGCTCAAATAAATTTAACCATCTTTTAGGATACCTGATGCTGTCAGGGCAAACTGTTACCATGTGCTTGATCTACTACATTTTGGTTGGAATGGTTTGGGTAAGAGTAACATCAACAAAAATGCCAGGATCCCACATGTACCAGCACAATGCTGCCTTATAGCAATTTATACAACTTTATCTAATTTGTCACTTGTATTTTAAATATACAAAGATTCTGAGGGTCTTCCAAAATGCAAAAAATAGTTTGTTTGCTAAAAAGTCAATACTGGCATCAGCCTCAACATACAGCACAGGTAAAACTAAGCTTAGCACATTATCTGAACTTAGTTCTTGTCCCTCTTTTTATATGCGAGGTAACCATTAGATACTGGACAAGTTCATAAAAGTGACAGAAAGGTTCTTTACACAATGTTTACTTTGTTGCTTAGATCCATGTGGTAATGGTAAAGATCAATAACCGGCTGCTGACTTATCATTCACCCTTTGTCCATGCTGCCTCTGGTTAAGCTAACTGGCCCCATTTGGACCATTAAATTGTCATGTGTTATGAGTAAGATAAGGGTGCTTGGCAACAAATGTTTGGCAAGATGTTTGAAGAATGACACGTGCAGAGCATGGTCTGCTGCACACTGAAAACAGTCATTACCACTGACAAGCAGCACCTATCTTCCTCATTAATGGTCGGATCTCCGAAGCACAGTTCAAAATCAGCCATCCTTTTATTTTTAATAAGTGTGTTATAGCTGTAGGAGTATCTATCTATCTATCTATCTATCTATCTATCTATCTATCTATCTATCTATCTATCTATCTATCTATCTATCTATCTATCTATCTATCTATCTATCTATCTATCTATCTATCTATCTATCTATCTATCTATCTATCTATCTATCTATCTATCTATCTATCTATCTATCTATCTATCTAGAGATAGTTATTTACCAGCAGTGATGCAAGTTTTACTTTGTTGTCATGCTGGAAGACCAAGCAACAACCCAGACCCTGTTTTGATTAGGTTGTCTTTTAAAATCTTCACATATCTTTCCAGTATGCCTAATCGATTACCAGACAGGTCTTATCTTAGTCTGGCTTAAATGTGTCTTTTCTTCTGTTTTTATAATTGATCTTCCTTTAACATTGTTTTGTTATCTCTTTAGAAATTCATTACTAATTGTCTATCTGACTCAAGTTTCTTAGTTGAATAAAAATAATTTTGAATCCTAAATCTGCCAAGGGTATGAATAATTGTGAGATTACACGTATGTGTAAATTTGAAGAAAACCCTGCTTTAACTTGATCTAACAAGCTTAAAACATCACAAAGTTTAAGCACATTGTAGCACAACAAGGGTTTGTTCTACTGCACAATAAAAAGGTCCATTCATCAGTGGACTAACAATTTCAACTCTAAAAGTTTTTGGTTATTGTGGAACAATTATTTTTTGAATGCAAAGTAAAATAACGCAAGCTTCAAAATAAACCTAGGAATTTTGAGAAACCCTTGTTAAAAATTCAGTGCTCCATTTAATATCCCTCAGAAAATAATGTAAATTAATATTTTCCTCCTCATATATAGATGCAATTTACAGTTACTTTAATGACTAAATGATTTTCACTCTTGCATGTGGATGTAAGCAGACATAAGCTTTTGATTTAAGATTAAATGTTAGTAACAATTTCCATTCAAAAAAAAAAAAAACAGTCACTCATGCCTTACCCATATTCAAAACTGAAATGTTGTCATGTATTCAGCAACCGTGTGCTTTATATGTAAAGGTGGTGGCATTCCCCAACACTCCGGCTGTCACATGCTCACATTTCAAAGTTAGAGCCAAGCTTTGCAAACCAAATTTTTATTTGCTTAGAGATTAGAGATTCAGACAAAGCATGAAACCCATTGTTTTGCATATTATTAGAGCCGCCATTCACCAGACCGACGGTCGTTAAATTCTTCATATTAATTTTGAATTTACTTTGTAAAATGCCTTGGGACGACATGTTGTGAATTGGCGCTACATAAATAAAACTGAATTGAATTGATTTTAATCACATGCCAACTACAACCTCGCTCTTTCTATGAGCAGGGAAATCAATGCATTATCACGGGAAGAAATCTGTCTACACAAACCTTCTAGAGCAGCATATGATAACAGATTTGCAGGTTACTAATCTCTTGGATATCTGTTCATCTAAGTAAAACCTGTAATGTCTGTCAAATCTAGGCCTTAAATCTGATTTGATAAATTTTTATACGTTTCTAAAGTCAGTCAGTCATTTTCTACCGCTTATTCCATAATGGGTCATGGGGAAGCTGGTGCCTATCTCCAGCAGCCTATGGGTGAGAGGCAGGGTACACCCTGGACAGGTCACCAGTCCATCGCAGGGCAACACACATACAACCACGCACACACTCATTCATACACCTAAGGGCAATTTAGAGTTACCAATTAACCTAACAGGCATGTTTTTTGGACTGTGGGAGGAAGCCGGAGTACCCAGTGAGAACCCACGCATGCACAGGGAGAACATGCAAACTCCATGCACAAAGACCCCAGGCTGGGAATTGAACCCAGGACCTTCTTGCTGCAAGGCAACAGTGCTACCAACTGCGCCACCGTGCAGCCCATGTTTCTAAAGTGTCAGAGAAAATGATTTTTTGATTTTTTTACAAATAGACTCCCTAAATTATAACGAATTGTTTGGTGAACATTCCTTCTAAAAGAAGACCATTAAGTGTCATTTATGCCACACTCAGACTCCTGTTTCACCAGGTACTTTGTAAAGAAATTTGCTCCCTGAGAAGTCACTTTCACGTAACCTCCTTTTTAATCTTTTCTCCCCATCTACAAAGCACAGAAAGAATTTGTTTGATGAGGCCGGTGTACGAATTATTTGAGAAAGAACGCATTTAGCAGGATCACAGGGTTCAAATGTCACAGTTACAAAGGTACTATGGTGGAGAGATGGAGGGTGAGGGTTCAGGTAAGCAGAAAGACAATGGCCAACAGCTGGGAACGGGGGAGATCAGGAGATGTAAGCAGGTGGGAAACAGGAGCAAAGAGGATGTTAATGTGGGAAGGAAGGCTGTTCCATCTCAACAAGTGAAAGCATTCCTCCTGTTACTGTTGGTTATCAAGTTGCAGTGTGAAAGAGGCCCGAGAAAAACCAGAGCAGAAAATGGAAAGACTTATACATCACCATATATGGTATAGTCCGATGTGGAGCAAAACAAACACCATTTCATGATTCCAATTCCCTTTAGACTGTTAGAGGAACATGCTCCCAAGACCTGCACACTGAAACTATTCTGCTGCCAGGAGACAGTGCTAACCACGAAGAAATCATGCTGCCATCTCGTGATCCAATATAAATGGAAATGCATTTAAACTGAGGCTGACTGTACTAAAACCTGTCAATCCCTAACATTAAAAAGTGATTTGCTGCCCCAGTACGTTTCAATTCGAACTGTAAATCTAGTCATGTAAAGTCCAATCATTATCTAAGGCGTTTTTGTTGTGGGTCGTATACTTGAGATCATATCCAACCATTAAAGGCTCTATCACAGCACCAAGATAGCATTCAATATGTTGTTACATAAATAAAAAAAGATCCAGTAAGCTTTCTCTCCCCTCAGTGAACATTTTAAAAGAACAAAACAGCATGTAGTCATGGGAAAAAAAAAGTTTCCATGAGTAGATTAAAAGTCTTCGTGTGACTGTACATGCTTTTATCTCACAATTATCACATAAAGTCATGTCTTGACACTGACTGGCCTACTAACTGGTACCAGCAGCCTCAATAATACGCAGACGCACAGATACTAAATTTCACTTTTTAAACACAATGTTTATTTGTGGTTTCCAAAAGTAAAAAGAACTTTTTACACAGCAAAGGAATTCTAATCAGAACTACCTTTTACTGTAATTACATCTAAAAATCTTTTGAGGTATATCTAAAAGCTTTACATATCAAGAGACTGAAAAGCTCAAACTCAGTCAGATTGGCTGGAGAGCATTTATCAATCAGCCATTTTCTACCGCTTCTTTCATAGTGGGTCGTGGGGGAGCTGGTGTCTATCTCCTGGACTGCTGGAGATAGAGTCTATGGGCGAGAGGCGAGGTACACCCTGGACAGGTCGACAGTCCATCGCAGGGCAACATAGACACACACAGGGCAAACAACCACGCACACACTCATTCACGCCTAAGGGCAATTTAGAGAAACCAATTAACCATACAAGCATGTTTTTGGACTATGGGAGGAAGCCGCGAGGTTTTTGGACTGTGGGAAGAAGCAGAGAGGAAGCCCATTTGTGAACATCAATTTTCAAGTATTGCCACAGATTATTATTACCTTTCTAACCCATGACATTGCTTTGAAACCTATACGTGCTTAAACAGAAAACAACCAGACCTCTCATTTCCTGAAGGCATTTCCCCTCTTATCCAGAAGACTTTCTCAGTTCAGTCATCGTGGATTACTGAGAATCTACACCAGCATTTTGATCTAAACCCTTCCAACGTAGCTCTGGCTTTAAGTTTAGTTTCATTGTCATGCTAGAAGAAAAAACTCAGCTCTAGTCTCACGTATTATTCAACCTCTAACAGGTTTCCTAGCAGATTTGCCCTGTTTTTTAGCCACCTTCATCTTTCTATCACCTCTACCCAACTTCCCTGTGACTCCTGAGGAAACGCCTCCCCACAGCATGATGCTCCTACTGCCATAGTTGGCCAGATGTTAGTTTCACCACATTCAGACTTTTGTAAATAAGGCTTAAAGTCTGATTTTGGTCTAATCTGATCAGAGCAACTCCTTCAGCATGTTTGCAATCAGGACTTCTCATGGCATTCTTTATCCACTGTGATAACTAACATCTTTGCCTGCTTTAATATTTGACATCCTGTCTCTCAGGAGAGCTGGGAGTGGTTTGAAGTCAGCTCCTGACTGGGAATGCCGGGGTCCAACATACCTGGTCAATTTAAACCTGGCTGCTCCGCTTAACCTTGCTCTCCCAATAGCAGTCTCCCCTGACATTTGGATTCAACGTTTTGCTGTGGCTACCATAAAACACTTGCACACCCACCCTCTACACCACACTTTCATTATAATGTTTTGCTTGAACTTTAACCAAAAAAATAATAATTTAAACGGTGCTTCTCCCTTTTTTTTCTTCTGACGGGTTGTGACATCACTCTTCAAATTTATGGAATGCACAACTAATTCACCTGAGCTGCAGGTCTCTGCAGCTCCTCAAGAGTTACTATGAGCCTCTTTGATACTTTTACCGATTATTGCCCTCTTTGCCCGGTCTGTCAGTTTTGGTGGGCAGCCATGCCTTGGTCAGTTTACTATTGTGCCATACTCTTTCCAATTTTTAAGAAAATGAAAAGTTTTGTAAGGCATTGCAGTACTTATTTCTAACTGAGACAGAAAATCCCTCTTTAATTCCACATATTTCTCATACAGGTTTTCAGAAGCAAACTGGACATTTATTGAATCCACTAAGTTGCTCAAAAGCCTATTGGGAATCTAGTGTGAAGGTGGCTTAGCTGTTCTACCAAAGTATCACCATTAATCTGATTGAAAGCCAATCCTTTATTATTATCTGGCTAGCGTGAGGTTAGTCCCCTCAAACACTTTCAATTCCTCCCTTGCAGATAGGTTTCCATATTACCAGCGGTTAATTATTCATGCACGCTCGCTTGGCGCCTCAGTCGGAAAATAAAGCAAACCCTTCTGGACTCCTGATACAGAATAACACTGTGACCTCTCCGCTGAACCCAACTGCATTGTTCGTTTGTCTCCTGCAGCTAGTAAGAAAGAAACTGGAGCCCAGGTGGAGATAATTTCCTTCATGTGTAAAACCACATCTCTTGCACAGCACACGCCTATAAACAGCCAACAGAGTGTGCGCAGGGCCTGAAGAGCTCGGTAAAGTCCCTTTTGTAATGTGCAAAATGATATCTCTGCAGTGTAACAGTCTCTATTACAGTGGGGGAAGAGATTGTCTTACCCTCCGGATTTGCTTCAAAGAACACAACAGATGAGCCTGGGCTGCTTGCTATGGAGCTCATGATTATCTACAAGATGAGAATTGTAACAGCTAAACTAGAAGACAGAAGCAGACAGTGCAGGGTGTAAGGACCCGGTGCGGTCTAAAAACACCTCTAATTTACTCAAAAATAAAGTTAAAATATACATACTTTCTATTTTTATGAGAGCAATTGTTCTTATGGCCTCACAAGGCCTCTCCAACCTATCAAACTACATCCCTCCTCTTCTTTCTGTTTTGGCCCCTTTGAGATCTATGTCACAATCACAATTTAGGTCGTTAAAAATAAATCCTTGAACAGACATCGTTGGATAAAACAGACAAAACAAAACAAACCTTCTATTACAATTAATTTGTTTATTTTGATGCATCCATTTAACAAATCTTCAAAACATATACAGTAGATATGTCCTTCACAAAAGAAACAGGAGCTTATGCTTCTTTTTTTTATTTTTGCATCATGTGCAAGCCCTTTGAAAAGTTCTGTTAGTCCTTAGGATGTGGACGCTTAAAAATTCAGGAAGCACTCTGGATTCTTGCAGAAAGATGAGGCATGGGGGACAAGCACACTGAAGAGCAAAGAGAAAGTCAATTATTACATTAAAAAAGCAACCCCTTCTACATTCTTTGGGCATCTTGCGAAATCATCATCGACCTTGTGAAATAGTTTGGGACATTGCACCATTGGAGGATATAAAAGAGGTAATGAGAAGATATATCCTTTCATGAAAAAAATGACGAGTCTCTGTTCTGGTTTTTCTGTAGGAAATTAAAGAGCACGCTTTTTATGATGCAGAAAGAAATGAGAACATAATGAAACTGTCAAAGAATACAATATCATGTGAGGTTTAACTATGAGCGAAAACATAATTTGTCATTAATTCACCTGATGGGGTAAACACAGAAACGTCAATCACGTGCCCTGGGTGGCTGGTAGTACTGCTGTGTGGGTCTCGAGCGTCTCGGCTGTCCATCACCCCCACGGCGAAACTCCAGCGAACTGTCATAGTAACCGTCATCTTCCTCCTGCCGATGCAGATTTTACATAATTGTGACAAATGCCATTGCTTGTAATCAGACCAGAGCTCATAAATATCAGATCAGCTATCCGAACATCACAGGATTTCAGCTTTATTATTGTTTTTTAACCACAGCACTAATAACAGTATACTGGTTACCATCATGTCATCAGGAACAGGTCTGATGTTATGCAGGAGGACCTCTTCACAGTTCCCATAATCACTAAAAACGACCACAGCTGTAGAGCCAGAGGGATGCACAGCGTCTATCCTGGCATGGTAATACTTGCAGACACAATAAAAAAAAAACAAAAAAAAAAACAGAATTTGAATAGAAAAATTTTCCATATGCAAAAATGAACATTTCTGTATCATTTAATTAATGACAATCAAATCAAAGAAACAAAGAGCAATTCTGAAGATTATTTTTGGTGACAAACAAGCTAAAGAGAACAAAGATTAATTCAACACTTTTCAACAATGATTACTATACTCAGCACAGTTAAGGAATACCATACCTTGTTATCTTCCCAGTACAGAGCCAGGCATGTGTCTCCAGGTTTCCACAGATGTTCAGTGACGAAACCTTTTTCTGTTCCTCGAAATCCCTGACCTCGGCCTTGCCCTGGTCTCTTTTTCGATCCCTGGTTATTATGAGCATTCTTCTTGGGTTGCTGCTCCCTATTTTGAGGACAGGATGAGTTTATTGGCTTAATGGGCCCAGTCCTTTTATGTTCCAAATCACCATTTTGGAAGTGTGAAGGATCCCCCATTATAGTTCGTGAGCTCAATGATAATCCCACTTCTTGGGAAGGTCCTGAGCCTCCTCCTCTTGGGTTAAAGTTCAACGGCCCACCACCCCTTTGTCTGTCAAAGTGGTCAGAGTTTGGTCGCTCAGTTTTCCCTTTTCTCCTATTGTTGCTGGCTTCTTCGTTTCTTTCTGAGCGTTTATAATTTCCTCTTCCATCTACTTCCCCTCCTGCAGGATTACTCGGTTTAGAGGTGGGTACGTTTTCTTTTACCCCTCGTCTGGGAGGTGGTCCAGAAAAATTACTGCCGTTCCCATTTCGGGATCGTTGGTGGTACGCTCCACTAATTTCAGTCTGCTGCTGAGATTCTTTTAAATGTGTAAGAGGCGACATAATGGCAGCGGGAACATTCTGTTCGTCTCTAATTTCTCTCCTGTCGTTCTGCACTCGGTCTGCTGTGTTTCGTGGCCATTTCTCCTGGCTCCTCCACTGTTGGGCTGCAGCCGACGTTTGAGGTGTAGAGGAGTTTGAAGCTGGGTCCTGTCCAGGTTTGGGAAAATCTGTGTCCTTATGAAAGCGAGGTGGTCTGTCATTCCTCTGTTGCCTGTGGTCACTGTGTGAGAACTTGGTCTGGGATGTGTCTTTGGCGTGATAGGTTGAGTTGGAAAAATTTGTTTTGTTCTCATACTGCCTCTGTGGCGCCTGAGTCTTTGGCTCTGAGAACACAAACCAAGGAAAGATCAGTCTTCAAACACTGCAGCAAAATAGTTAACGCTCAAGGAAATGCTGACTAACTGCTCTTCTAGTCTGGAGATTCAGGCATTTACAGATGAGTTAAACTTTTTCTTAGTGTTAAAAGAGAAAACCTATCACCCACCATCAATGGAGAAAGCTCCCATCTTGGACTCTAGAAAATCAAATAGGGTGCTTGGTCCAGACGGTCTTCCCCCAGCTCCCTCCACCTCATCTTCGTTTCTCAGCCTGCCTCTGCCCCTTCCTCTGCCTGCAGAGAACCCCAAAACAAGATTATACAACAAAAGGTAAGTGTAGTTTTTGTGGGGTTTTTATATTCATTTTGATAAATATGTCAGCTAATGAACCCCAACCTCCCATAAAAGAAAACGGGAATAAAACATAAGACCATTATATATGAATACGTAAATGTTATGTCCATGTTATGGCTTAAAAACAATCATGGGGGAGACTGGTCTAAATTTTATTCAGCATTTTCCTTGGAAATCAAGATCAGAGAGTCTGGAGAACAGGGTGAGAGATACAGAAGTCAAGTTGCTTGAGGTCCAGTGTAACCTTTCCATAATCAGTGATAATTTGGGGAACCATGTCTCCCTGGAGTTGGTTTGCTGTTTTTTGTCAAGTACAAAGTCAGTACAGCCGTCTACCAGGAGATTGTGGAGCTTCCCTTTGCTGATACGTTTTATGGAGACCTGTCACTTACTCATACTGAATATCAATGACCAATATCTACCTGGGTGCTTGATTGGCCAGCAAAACCTGCGTGCCCTGAACCCTATGGGGCACTGTCAAGAGACACCAGAGCCAACAATGCAGTAGAGCTGTAGGCCTGAAGTGACCTGAGCCTCGTTAACACCTCAGCAGAACCACAGGCTGATCTTCTTCATGCCACGCTGCACTGATGCAGTAATTCATGCAAAAGGAGCTCTGACCAAGTACTGAGAGCAGATGCTGCAGACAGTTCTACATTTAAAATCTTGTGTTTATTGATCTTTTGTAATATTAAACCTTTTTCTGAGAAACTGAATTTTGGGCATTCAATAGCTATAAGCCGTAATTATCTGAATTAACTTAAAACAATTCATGAAATATATCACGGATATTCTAATTTTGAAATGCATCTATATAGGATGTATCTCCTAATCCTCATCAATAAATGTTTTCTTATAATACTGCTATAGGAATATAAATGAAATAGTTACATGCTTGTCCCATTAGTTTAAAGGTCACGTTTTTAATCATATGACGTTTCAGATGTAAGAAATTTGGAAAGGAAATGTATTGTTTATGATCGTTATAAATGTTAGGCCATCTTGGTCATTATTCTTTTGATGAGAGAGAGAAGCCCTTGGGCTTAAAATGATTTATGCACAGAGCATCAACATAAAGTTATTATAAGAAGCTTAGTATGATTAAACAAGTTTCAAGTTCCTGCAGAATGATTTTCAGTACGGAAAAACATATTCAGAGTAACTGAAGTAAAACAACATCTAACTGAAACCGTATCGTGTGCCTGGGGGGGGGGGGGGGGGGGGGGGGGGGGGGGGGGAGTCAGTTTTACAGAGTGTATGCAGTTCATGATAAAACCCGCAGCACAGCCATTGTGGACCGTTAATTAGACTGCTGGTGATTTTCTGTGCATTTCAGGAACCGCCACGTTGCTACCAAACCTTTTCTTATCCTCTGCCAACTTTATAGATCCAAGAAGCACTGCAGGGCACGGGATATTATCTATGTGCATGAGTGTGTGTATGTTTATGAACCTCTAGGTTGTGGCTTGTTAGGCTCAGGGACCACTGAGCCAGGTCTGTCACCGGAGGATCTGGTCAGTAGGCTGTTTAGTGCTACTTCAAGGTTGTTATTGTTATCCATCAGAGCTTGTCGGGCAGCCTCCCTATCAAATCCCATCTCCATGATGTCTCTCAGAGCACGTTCATCCACCTACACATCAGAAGTAATGAGAGGAAGAATAAATATAAACTGTTCATACTGCATGGAGAATGCACAAAAGTAAAAACTTACATGGGCATCAAGTTTAAACTAATACAGTAAAAAGACAAAAGCAGAAGGTTCAGAGTTTCATATTGCTGTGGATTTAATTTCAAGCCATCTTTAACATACTTTGAAGTCAATCTGCATCACATAATACTCCATTCTATGTTGAAGCCAAAGCTGTGCAGCAAGAAACAACTAGAACACAAAACAAACCTAGATAAATTGACCGCTACTTGAGTTCATTTCCATTTTTTCAATATCCCAATCAATGCCTTACCTATCCTCTGGACCATAAAACAGAAGCCCAGTCAAGATAAAAGAGACAAAAAAGGAACGCTAACCAGGTTCCAGTGGAAAAAAACCTATTTTAAACAATCAATGTATATAAACAGAGATAGAGTCATTTTTTTAACAGCCTAATTACATTTATCTTCTCACCAACTCTCTATAGTTCCCATCTTGTCTGCTTTCTGTTCTTTCCACCTTGTCTTCTCGCCTCCTCTGCTGGTAAGGGTCTCTGCTTCGGGAGAAGGATGCAGCATTGGATAAATTACTGCCTGCATTTCCTCCACCACCAAATGTGCGAGGGCCCTGAGGAGGGGGAAAAAAGAACATTAGCAACAATGGAGCAGCAGAGTTAGAGAAAACCAATCAAAACACAGAGGTTTGTAGCTGATGGTGCAATTATGATTTTAAATTCAAAGAGTTGCAGGAATAATTTAGGTTAACCTAAATGTCAATAAGTTTCATATACTTTAAAAGTTAGAAATATTTACTAGCTTGTGCAAAAATTGCTATCAATATGAGACACAATGTGATTTGTTAAGACATGAAAAACAATGGTAGAAAAAGCCAATGTTCAACATAAGAATCAATTAAAGAATAATATAATTACTACCTACTTTTTTAAACAAACAGAAGGCAGAGTAACACTGGTTACATACAGAATCTATGGTAGGTTTACTTACTTCTTTACTCTTGGATACTTCAGCGATAGCTGCCGTCCGCTGCTTTTCAAACTCGTCATTCTCATCTGCGCTTTTGATCACGTTTTGAGTCTGCAGGGTTTTCCTCTGGTCTAGTTCTCTGCTGTCAACATCATCGTTTCTTCCACACTTCTGTAAGTAGGTTAAGAACACATGATCCGCATATTAAAACTAAACACGACAAGGAAATGCACATTTAAATGACGAGAGTTTCCAGATACAGGTGCCAACACAAAACTAACAAACTTTAGGACATGTTGGAAACTTACTGGGAAAGAAAAATCTAAATTGCTACTTTACCACCCCTGAAATAAGATTCAAACAATTGGATTCAGAATGCCGACGTTGGCAGGAATGTAGACAAAGTTTATCTGTCATAATAACAGATTTCTTTCAACGAAAATGGAAGTTTTAAATAAAAATGATCAGATCTTGTCATGTAAAGCACATTTCCTCAATGAAGTATTAATGCAGTTGAACATTTTGAGCATTTCAAATGGAACTTCAATAACTTTTCATTTTTTAAACTCATCATCATGCTAAAGAGAATCGTGTTCTATATCCAGGCATTTTATTCTTTATATCATGGAAACACCCCTTTACAAGGTATGATGTAAAAAAGATGTCCCTCACCTGACCAAACGGCATAAAGGGTGGAGGTCCACCTTCTGCTCCAATGTTACTCCTGCTGTGTTTGGCCAGACTCTGCAGGTTGAAAGATAAAAAAATAAAAACTCATCACAAAAGCCTAAAGAGAAGCGCAACCCTAAGAAAAGCTACTGACAGGCACACAGTGGCAGCTGATACACAGTTAAAGTAACTAAAAGTGTAATAATGCATTTTTAACACAATAGCCGCATTATGATTGACCCTCACCCTTTGAAGCTCCCACTTCTCTACCATATGATCCACCTCTCCCCCAAGGACGTGGATGTTTGCGTCCTCGAGGAGCAAAATACCATTTTTAACTTGGATTGTACCAATAAGCTTTACCTTCGTCCCAGGAGGTGTATTCAGACTGAAAGACATACAAACAAAAGAGGTGAAAATAATCAAAGCTATGAATAATTGTTTTCAGCCCACAGCTCAGATTTCAAGGGTTTAGCACATTTTAACTGTATCTACCAGCTCTAACACCCTATTGCCTTATCACTCTCTAAATGACATGGAGCAGTGCCAGCAGATGGGTGGCAAATCTAAGAGAGACCATTAATAATCCCAGCTGCTCACCCATCCTCATGGTAAATTAAAAGCGCCTCTATCTCATCAGGCCTGATAAGGCCTCTGCCTCTCTCATTAGGAAAGCAGAGGGACTTAGAGGGATTTCCAGCTACTGATGCTGGAAGCCAAAGTAACAATTAGGGATTTCATTCCAGACCTCTGGGATAGATGGTGTTCTCATGACATCGGCGATGTAGAAATAAAGCGCGGCGTATCCCTGATTCAATCACAAACACACTTATTTAACCTCAATAGTTGCTCCTAAATGTGCTCCCTTTATGTCACTGTCTTACATAGTGAACAGTCCTGTAATCCATCTCATCCTTCTTTTCCATCCACTTAAGGCCTCCCTCACACTAAAGCGGACACTTTCATCAGAAACATTAAGCGCCGCTGTCAGCTGCCGGTGTGTGTGCGTGTCTGTGTATGTGTGTGTGGCGCTCATAAAGAGGGGATTTGTTCTGTTCTCTCCTCTCTTCCTATCAGGAAGTCACGGACTACATTCTGGCCACTCCACCTGTACAGACTGGCTAGTCACCATGGCAGCAATCTCCAAGGCCACCGTTGCTTGGATGGAGATGTAATTAAGGCTGCGAGTTGTTAAATTAGCTGCCGCCACATGGAAATTGCCGATAAAGGAGAAATTCAGCCATGCGGTGGGGTGAAAGTGTTGACAAGGGGGTGAAAGGAGTGTGTGACGAGACACCTTAGCTAATTATATGAGGAAGAAGAAAAGAAATGCTGTGTCTTTTATTTTATTTTCAACAGTCGATTGTTTCTTTACCACTTAGTTTTACTGAGAAAACAGACACAAGTTAACATGGATACTTCTGCCTTTCATGTAGACTTTGTGATGCAAGGTCATTTTTTCTGCAGTCTTTTAGACACAGAGAATAAGAAAAACAGAAAAATCAACAAACTCCAAACTACAGATGCACATATTCTTTTAATTTACACAACCTTAGAAAGAAATAACAAGTAAATATAAACACAAGGAAAAATAAAAGTTGTTTGGCGCTGACAACTCTCCCTGCAGGAATATTGATCAATGTAGACTTCCCAAACAATTACACCAAACTGCATCTGCTCATTTGTCCAAAAAAACCCTACCTGATTTTGGACAGATGTTTAAGCTCCAGTCCAACACAGGTGGTGTGCCCATCTGTCATTTGGAGGCGCAGCATTCTCGGTGCACCCTGGGACTCCTCATGGTCTTTGGGAGCCGAGACGTTTCTCACCTTCTGCACCTGGAGGACACATGGACCCTCCAACTGTCCATTTGTAAAAAAGACAAACTAAATTAGCTCGAGGGGGAAATCGGCAGCAGGCACAAGCAAAAGCTCCAGCAGTTGCAGTGCAGGATGTACTCAGAGTAAATAATTTTTCAGAACATGACATGGGTAAATATTTCCCTTTAGGAGGCTAATGACACCACAGGTTTGTTTATTCCCCAAACTGCTTCACAACTTACATTTGGATTTAGTCAGCATTTTGTATTTAGAAAGAACAGCTAAGCACACAAAAGAATGTTTGTTTTAATAGCTGGAACATTTTTGAAAATTTTTAGCGTCACAAGCAAAAAAAAAAAAAAAAGATTCAAAAAAGTGATTTTTATTTGCTGGTCTATCAGCATCACCAAGTGGGAGTTTTGAGAACTGCACAATGGACAAAAAAAAAAACCAAGCTTTCCTGCAAGTGGTTAGAGTGCATCATCGTTCGTGCAGTAAAGAGGATATATACAGTGCTGTGAAAAGTTTTTGTGTCCTTCTAGATATCAGTTTATGACTCCTCTATCACACTGAAATGTTTCAGATCAAACTATTTTTAATTCCAGACAAAGATAACCTGAGTAAATACAAAAACAGCTTTCAAATAATAATTGTATTTATTAAGGAGAAAAAAAAAAAAAAACCCCCAGGCCCGAAGTGAAAAAGTAATTACCATCTAAAGTTAAAAAAAAATCCTTTAGCCATCTTTGACAGCAACAACTGCCATCAAGTATTTGCAATAAATATCAATGAGCATTTTACATTACTGTGGAGTTATTTTGGCTCACTCCGTTTTACAGAATAGTGTTAAGACAGTCCCAATGGAGGGTTTTCAAGCATGAACAGTGTTTTTATAGTAATTCCCAGTATCTCAATCAGATTTAAATCTGGCCTTTGACTAGACCACACTACCATCTTCATTTTACTTTGAGCCATTTAGAGGTGGTTTTGCTGAAGTGCTTTGGATCATTGTCCTGCTGCATAACCCAAGTGTGTTTTGAGCTGAAGGTCACAAACTGATGGTTGGACATTTTCCTTCAGGATTTTCTGGTACAGACTAGAATTTATGCTTTCATCAGTTAAGGCACGTCATCCTGCCCCTGAAGCAGCAAACCAGCTACCACACTACCACCACCATGTTTGAAGGTGTATATGATACATTTCTTCTGAGATGATGTGGTATTTTTACATCATGCAAAAGTTCAACTCTTTTTTTCATCCGTCTGCAGAATATTTTCCCAAAAGTGTTGGTTATCATCAAGATATATTATGGCAAACGTGAGACGGACCTTTGTGTTGCTTTTGGTCAGCAGTGGTTCTTGCCCAGTCTTTTTCTTGTGACACACTGACGTTAAATGAGGGAAGTAAGGCCAAACAGCATTTTAGATGTTCTTGGTTCTTTTGCGACCACCTGGATACGTTATCAGTGTGTTCTTGGAATCATTTAGGTAGATCGTCCAATCCTGGGAAAGTTCACCACTGTTCCACGTTTCCTCCAGACTGCCTATCGCTGAAGCCCCAAATCATTAGAAATGACTTTGCAGGTCTTTACAGACTGATGTCAATAACTTTTTATCTCCACCGTTGTTGAATTTCCTTTCATCAGGGCATGATGTGTGTCTTTATGAGATCTTTTACCCTGCCTTATGTTGCCAAACAGGTTCTATTTAAATGATTAATTGATTCTAGTGGCCTGGCAGTAATCAGGCCTGGGTGTGGCTATTGAAACTGAACTTAACTGACTGAATGAAGTTAATCCTAGGTCTTTCGTGATTTAACAAGGGGCGGTGAGTTTTTCACATACGGTGAGGATAGCCATTTCCAAACTAAATTAAATCAGTTGAAAAATGCTTTTTGCATATACTCTGGTTATATTTGTCTCATATTAACATTTATCCCATGTGTTGGGACCCAGCCATGGGGACACAATGAATGGCCAGTACGAGCTTTTCTCGAACTTTCAAAATAAATCGCATTTACCTACTTCCAGCAGAGCCAGAAACGGAATAACAGCGGACTTCCCGTGACGTCACTGTCCAAATAAAATCACCGCTTTTGCAACAAACTGACCTCTTCCACGCAGGTCCCCAGAGGAACTGGACGGAGGGACACAGCGCGCTAATGTCTCTTTGCTGGCAAACAGACATAACTCTTCAAACTGGATCCAAGAGTGTCATACGATCACGCGATCATATGCACTAAGTTATGTAGGAATGAATTGCTGTTTGTGTATCCGGTATTCATTCATGAATGGGGGTAATTAAGGTACAAGCGTGGCTTGACTTTCTCTCTGAGGTCTACAGAAGCAAACTGTGTTCCAGAGAGTTCCCGGTAGAGACCCTGTCTCTACGACGCCGAGTGGAGCAGTTTTCCTGGTCTGAAGGAAGGACAACGGAACCGCATCACCGTGGTTACAGCAGTAACGTGCAGTTTGGCCGGCCCGGCAGACCGAGACCCCCCCACACACAGCTACGGAGGTTAGCTGCAGGTTAACCCTTTGTTCACTGTGGATGCTTTCTTCAAACTTCGTTGCCCGGACAACTTTTCCTCAGCACGGTTCATGTAAGAGGTTGTGTTTTGGGCAGAGAGAGTAGTTTAGAATGAAATAATCTAAACATTTTTCGTTTTATGACGTTTGGTTTTGTTTATGTTGAAAACTCAGCTATCTAGTGCTAGCAGATTATCTGTTCAGCACATGTGCTCAGTTTGTGTTCTGTGTTTTTATTTTTTAAAGTTAAGACAAACTTTATTTAAAGGGTGATTTTGAACACAGAAGATCGACCATAATGCGTCGTCCATGCTTATGCATTTTAACCCTTTGATTAATGTGTTTGATTCTGATGATAAGCTATAAACTTCTTTTGTTAGTTTAACCACTAACAGGTAAGAACACGTGCTTGTCTACTAAATATCATTTCCCCAAAAGGGTTATTTTTCAATCCAGTAAAATAATATTTCCTTAAATATTATTTTACTAAATTTGATAACTAAGTAACACAATTAAGCTTGATTTGGTTCTTATTCAAAATAATATTTCTTCAAATATTATTTGAATAAATAAAGGCAGCTAATGAGACACCGTTGAGAATTAGTCATGCAGAAGGTTGGTTTTATTCAGCAAATCATTCTTTAAAATATTATTTTATTAAAATAATATTTTATCTGATCTTGCATTGTGAATGGTTGTCTAAATGTTTGCTGATTATTTCCTAAGTTGGTTCCAAGACTAACTTAACTTCATTTCCAGATTCTTCAAGATAATCCTTGGTTCTCAAACATAAACATTACATGGTAATGTTGCATCACTCTTTTTGGTCATGATTTTCTATCATCTTTAATCAACTTATTTATAGTGTACATAGCCCATTAGTCTTCGTTATTCTTTAATTCTGCTTGGTAATTTAGTTGGATTATTTTAGCATAGTAAAGAGTTTGTTGATTGAAATATGTTTGACTTTGAGATGATTTATTTTTGTTAATAAATTATTGTATTTTAAGAAATTGTGTGAATTCATTCCATGTGTGTTCAGAGTTTTTGCTGTTCAATAATGTCAGAGCTCGTCTCACACCTTTCTATTTTGTCCTAATACCATCGCCTTACTGGGCTGGTATTCACAGCACAACCCTTAACAGACCGAAATATTATTTAATAAAATATTAATATTAAATAATATATTAATATTCATAATTACAATACATGTCATGAAAAGTTTAATTGTGACAAAAGAAAAAAAACTAAAGAAATCTATAAGGGGGTGAAACATTTTTAAAGCACTGTATATTAATGAATTACTCACCTTCTCAGTTCTTCCACTATTTATATCAGATGGAAGGACCTTTTTCCCAATCGGCCTAAGATCACTCTGCAAAGGATACACTACATTATTAGAAAGAAACGATAAACATCACAGTTGTCATGCATTATAAGAAGCAGGAAAAAAACATTATAAGACATTTAGTGATGAAACTTATTACAATCTGCATTTCCGTGGACATCTATCAACAGCAACTCAGATTTCATTCCTTTAGTCACACAGCAGATCACTACAGCATGCATGTGGGCACATTTTGTTTAAAGGCAAATATTCTGGTTTAGAGGAGGACAACTGAATTATTAATAACATTTATTCAAATATTTAACCAATCACACTGTTGTAAATCTCTCATCGAGCCTTAAATGAAAAGCAAACATTTTGTCATGTAATATTTGGTGTAAAACCCATATTTTGCTTTTAACACTAAAAATTGAGTTAATGATAATAAAAAAAACAAGCCTTTACTGGTTTTACTGGTATGCACCCGATATAGAAATCAAAGGTTTTACTTCAAAACAGATTATCTCTAATTCTTTCTTTTTTTTTCATTTGTTTATTTTTAGCTGGGTTGGCAGATGGCAGAAGAAAAGCTCAAGCATAATTGTGTTCAAAAAACAAGCAATTGCTTTATCCTTCTTGTTTCATTTTTAAAATATTATTTTTATTTTAAGCTTGCTTGAATTCTACGAGCCTAAAGCTCTACGTTAAAGTAAAGGGGAAAAAATGGTTGCTGTGCAGTGATGCATCCAAGTACTGCCTTAGATCCTTTGGCAACACACCAGACTGAACTGTAAAGGTCATCGCTTTCACAGTGGAGGCAAACGTTCTGAGCTCATCTCAGACTGCAGGTAAGATAAACTGCCTTTTTGTCCTTCTGAATACATGCAGACCACTCCTGAGTCTAAGCATATTAATGGTTTTTTTTTAATGCATCTATATAACTTTCAAGTAGCTTAAACATCCAAATACAATATGCTTTTTCAACATACCCTTGGAACTGAGTAATAATAATGACTGTTTTACTGTTTTGATTCACATGATGAAAATTAAAAATTATTTTTGTCATGTCACAAAAATTTATAAACTACTAATCTTACTTTTGTTTATCCGAGTAGGCTGAAAACTGAGATGTTGATCAAAGAGAAATGAGACAAGGCGAAAGTGTTATTCTACATCCAGGGAAAGCCGATTCAGTTTTCCTCCCCAATAATAATTCCCAGATAAGATTAAAGTCATATGCCAAAAACACAGAAATGTTGTTTAAAATTGTGCCCACAGCTTTGTTTTTTTTTTCCAATTACTTTTCTAATGTAACTTAGGCCTTTAGATCTTCTTATACCCACTAGAGTAGAAAAACCTAGAGAAAAAAAAAAAACAGACAACTGTCAGACTGCAAAAAATCATCTTAGAAAATGAAAACTCACATCAAGTGCAATGCAAATAATGTCACTAAGTGTTACTTTCTCTGCAGATCCTTTCAGCTCCCCTATACCTTCATCACTGAGGTACCTGTGTGATACACATGGTGGATAAAAAACATGATTAAGATGAAAGAGATTTTAGCCCACTTCAGACCGATTCATTCAGAAATAAGCATGCACTTATAGATCTAAACATGATAAAAATGATTTAAAGTTTTTCGAAAGATTTACATTGTTTTACAACTAAAAATGTGACATAAAAACTATTTGAAAGAGAAAAACATCCGCTTTTGTAGTAGTTGCCAAAATTCCTGATTAAGCAGTGCTCGAAAAATAAACAAACTACTGTATTTCAGAGATTACAGAAAAAATCTAACTAGTCAGCTAATAAAGATACACTATATTCAATTTTAAATGATGTTCAAAGATTATTAGAATTATAAGAGGGGGAAAAAACTAAGTGCCAGCCCTTAATATGCACTGCTGGACTAATTCAAATGCTCATAAACATGTTTTATTCTGCATGTACTTTTACTTTAGTAAAGCAACAGACCAATGCAAATAAATACATATGAAAAACAAATACACTGGAAAGCTAACCACAGAAAAACAAATGAACAGGTAAACAATTAAACAGCTAAATACTGACAAAAACGCAATAACAGCCTTGTTTTGATCACTTAGATTGAGGATTATATGAGTACTGTCAATAATCTGTGTTTAAGCAGTTTATTTGAACTGTTTCACACAGAAAAATAAACCGTGACAATAAGTCCAAAAACGTCTTCTTCTTTTTTATTTTTGCAGACACTTGCAATCTAAATATCTCTAGAAATCAATCAGGAAACAACAACTCCCTGATGGCATAAATGAGAGGCTTTAAAAAACCAAAAGTCTGCTGGTGGACTTTTGTTTATTATGATGTTGACAATATTCACATTTCAAGAAATTAAAGCAACGAGGTGATGTAGTCAGAACCACATTTTCCTTTCAAAGGTGCTGATTTACAAATGTACAGCAACCTGAGTAAATGTTGATAAGCTTGATTTCTATTCATTGTCCAGTAAATATCAGGAGCATTAGAAACTCATGTCTGATGACGTAGGAGATTCTACAACTTGTGCAAAACTGCTGTGCACTATACCACAGATGGCTGACCTAAATGACTGTCTTCTTGTACCAATAACCGTATAAACAATATCGTTCATTAACGACGAGAAGTGGCTCCTGTTTGTCTTAAATGCTAAGTGTGGGCTAGCTAGCTAGCTAGCTGCAGCGTAATCTGCTATTCTGAAGCAGACAACATTAATTAAGCTTTTGGAAATCTTTTTTTTTTTCTCCCCGGCAGCATATTCCAGTGTCCCTATATGTAAGATTGGCTGCAGTCTGCCTCTCACAAAACTTCAAATACCACCAAACTATTGATTTTATCCATCATCTATCTGAACTGCTGCTAGGAGCAACATAAGCTATCATGCTACCTACCAGCCTTCTTTGACCAGAGATTCTGTCAAATCGCTCATCTTCGTCCAAATTTCAGGTGTCTAAATAAAGACAGCAGTAGTTTTAAAGTGTGACCAATTAACAAACAGCTATCTGGTACTGCGATACATAATCTTTTCTTCTAAACAAAGCTCGCTAATGTGAGCACTGAATGACCCAGTCGTGAATACGTCACCAACCGAGACGCGTTGTGTGAGTACAGAGTGCCGAGAGGATCAAAAAGGTAGATTCGTTTTTTTCTTTTTACAGATGGAAAGGCTTTTTCTTAGATATAAAGCACCTCCTTCTCTTATGGATAATCAATAAGAACACTGATGAAGTTGCATTAAAAACATGAATTTCTATCAAACAACTTGCATGTTGCTAAATGTTCTATTTATGTAAAACATTAGAGATACTATATTAATATAATACATAACTAATGAAATAATTTACCTTTCTTTTTAAGCAAAGTTACCATGGTCTGCAATTAGAGTTGTATCTTTGCAAACAGCCTTAACTGTTTAAACTTATAAAGACTGTACAGTCATAAAGTATTTTAAAATAATTAAGACATATTTGCTTTACTTATGCCATTATAACTATTTAAATCATGCTCATGCTTTGCTTTGAGTGGGTTAAGTTACTTTGAGTATTAATAATTTCTTTCATTTGAATTTTATTAAAAACGTTTCCGGTATTAGCCACAACAAATCAAGTTCATTATATAACAAACCAGTTTGACAGTTGTTTAAAATGCTGTTGGAGACGGATCTGTATTTTAAATCTAACTACTATACATTTTAACAGTAACATTATTTAACTTGCTGACGATATATAAACACATAACTGGTGGTACAAATGGATCTGCATTTTTATATTTTTAACTGTAAAAATAGATTGGCAACATCTGACTCCAAATAATCAGAACAAAATACAGCAAATGCGAAAACTTGCAAAATGTGCAATTTTAGAAAAAGTCAAGCTAGTGCATCCATATAAAGGATATAAAATGATGCATTTTCATAGTTTTCATACTACAGAAACAAAATTTAAAAGTTTACTGTATAGAAATGTATGTTAAGAGCATCAGTAAACAATATTGGAGCAGTGGCCTTCAGTACACTCGCAGGTCAATGCGCTGATGCTCCGATGGAAAAGTGAAATCAACACCATGGGAGAATCAACCCATTAGTGTAATGTTTTCCCAAACGTTTTGTCACATTGGCCAAAATCGACAAGTCAAAAGCACTTGTTTATTGAAAATATATAACATAACCAAACAGTTAAAATCACAAAAACTTGTAATATGAGTTTTTTGTACCTTCACAACAATATACTAAGCATGCAATATTTTTATTAAACAAATAAAGTAGTCTGATTCATTGCTGGAAAGGGGTTGTGTAGATCCAAAACCTTAAGAGGGTTTTTCACATTTGACTTATTAAATGAAAGGCATTCAGTTTGCAAATATTTTTGAGCGTGACTGAAATACGATGACAGTTTTTTACAAGTTGATTCAGGTACACCAAAGTCTGCTTTTGAGTAAAAATCACTGTATATATGTGGTCCTCATTACAAATACTTTGTGTTGAAAAAGTATCCATCTGCTTTAACCAACCGATGCTTGAAAGTCAAATTTGTATAATTCTTGAATTGCTATCAGGGGTCTCACAAAATCAGTCCTGGTGCCGCAAATGGCCCCCAGGATGCACTTTGCCCCTACATTAGTGTGACCTTTTAAATGTCTGAAAAACAAATAAACCATTCCTATCACTTGCATAGTGGCACACCTTCATTTGTGAGCCAATCACAGTTCGGTCAGCTACCAAAACTCTCTACAAAGCCTTGGCATGAAGAAATGAGTTTTGTCATGCTCCCACTCATACTCATTGTCTTCTGCTTCATCCCGGACCGGGTCGAGGGGGCAGCAGACTCAGTAGAGACCCCCAGATGTCCCTCTCCCCAGACACCTCCTCCAGTTCCTCCAGGGGGAGCCCAAGGCGTTCCCAGGTCAGCCGAGAGACATAGTCCCTCCAGCGTGTCCTGGGTCATCCCCTGGGCCTCCTCCCGGTGGGACGTGCCTGGAACACCTCCCGAGGGAGGCGTCCAGGAGGCATCTGGTATAGATGCCCGAGCCACCTCAACTAGCTCATCTTGATGTGGAGGAGCAGTCTAATTCTTTAAGTCTAATTATTCTAAACATAGTGTTCAACTAGAATCAAGTAATCTAACTGACAAAGGTTATGTTAATCCTAATTTATGTCTTATGTCTGTACCTATGTTTTATGTCTGTACTTGGATCCGTGGAAAGGAGATTTGACAAGAAAAAGCTGACTGCTCTCCAGAATTAACAGACTTAGACTTAGACACAATTGAAACATGTGGCATGTAATCCAAAGCATCATGCTATATTTTCCAAAGGTACTTTTACTCTGATGAATCTGACAAGCCTCATCAGAACTCACATTCCAATTGATCAAAATAACATTTTTGTAGAAAGAAAATGTTTTTTTTATTGGTCTGATATAACATTCTAATCTTCTAAGAAATTAAATGTTATGTTTTCACTAGCTGTAAGTGAAAAAATATAACTGAAAACAGTCTGTGTCAGTGTGTAATTAATCTATATAAAGTGTTTCTCTTAGTGAACTGAGTTACTGAAATAAACCTTTCAATAATATTCAAATTTAACAAATTTAAAAAATGTCCTATTATTGTAATAGAACAATATATTTTCTTGGAAGCAAGAAAATGGTTGAATTTTAACATCAGCTGAGCTTTTTTCTTAGGAGCCCACATTTAGAATGTCATTTACATGACTGTGCAGCATCTATGAAAACAAGAAGAGTATGTAGTTGCTCATTGCACGCCCGGTTTCTGTTGTGGTTTAATCAGGCAAACAAAAACCAGAATGTATCCTGTGGTTATATAACTAACAACTGTAACCACATGATGGCAGTATATGTACACTAAATGGTAGCTTGTTTTCCACTCTGAATCCCCCAGCAATAGAACGGGACCATAAGGGTAATGAAGATTCATATAATTTCCTTTATTAGATCAGAGGCTTTATGTTTCATTTTCTAAGTCTCTATTTAAAACTCCAGGAAAGATTACAATTTCACACAAAACAAACATTTAACAATGTATTTAACATTGCTTCATGGCATTCTCCAAAATCAGCATGAGACTTTTTTAAACACATGTTTGAGGGTAACAAAGCATCTAATGTTGTTTGTTTGTTTTGTTTTACAGACTGAGAACGTGAACCCTTTACTTGGAAATAAATCTGATTGTCCGTAATTCATATTGACAATGATACTAAAAAGTTATTTAAATAAAACCCACTTAATTAAAAAGTACAAAAAGCTCATTAAAAGATGGATTTTTACTTTGTCAAATGTTTTCTCAAATAGCCTAAATCAATGTCATTATGCCAGCAAATTTGAAATTCAGATTATTTGACTTTTACACAAGTTTTTGTGTAAATCACCCTGTGGCAACCAGTTTGTATGGCTCGGTCAGAGTCAAAGAGAATTAAGGCTCAGGTTTGGCCAGATGAAGAGTGTTAATATGTTGCTGGAAGTCCTGTGGATGGCCTTCACATTATTTAAAAGTCTTAACAAGGTTTTGAGAAGCTTAATTCAAGCAACATCAAATTTGATGTCATGGCTGAAGGTTTCATTCATTGAATTAGACTTAGAGCTGATTCTTGTATTAATATCAAGAATTAATACTAATATTCAAAATTCACATGCTAAATCCATTTTCTGAAAAACATGCAGAACCTTGGACAAACATCTTTCATTTATTTATGGGTGAGAATAAATAAGTAGTAATAAGAGAAAAAGTCCACATAGTTGCAACCACACTTTCCACATATTCAATTCAATTCAGTTCACTTTTATTTATATAGTGCCAATTCACAACACATGTTGTCTCAAGGCATTTCACAACAGTCAGGTTCATACATTCCAATTAATCCTAACCATTGAACAGTGCAGTCAGAGTTAGTTAGTTATTCAAATTGGATAAAATGTTTTTCTGTCTAAGGAAACCCAGCAGATTGCATCCAGTCAGTGACTTGCAGCATTCCCTCCTCCTGGATGAGCATGTAGAGACAGTGGACAATCACTGGCGTGGACTTTGCAGCAATCCCTCATACTGGGCATGCATGTAGCGACAGCGGAAAGGAAAAACTCCCTTTTAACAGGAAGAAACCTCCAGCAGAACCAGGCTCAGTGTGAGTGGCCATCTGGGACCACCTAGGGGTTTTAGAGAACAGAGCAGAGACACAAAAAGAACACAGAAGCACTGATCCAGAAGTACTTTCTATGGGAAGGAAAAGTAAATGTTAATGGATGTAGCTCCTTCAGTCGTTTCACCTAGAAAGAAAGAACAGATAAACTCTGAGCCAGTTTTCAAGGTTAGAGTCTGAAAGAGAGCACATATAATTAGTTACAGTAGAAGCTCAGTCAGTAGCCATGTCTAGGAGAGAGAAAGGGTTAAACACTGAAAGACAGGGCTATGTGGATCATCGGTAGAGGGTGAGCATTAAGTTGTTGCCAGCAGAAGCTCGGACGATGCCCCTCTCCAGAAAGGTGTCACAGGTAGACACAGAGTCAGGCCAGGTGTAGCTTCTAGGAAGAGAAAAGAGAGAACAAAGTTAAAAGCTGAAATAACAGCAAAATAATGCAAACTTGGAGAGTAGTGTGAGAATGTAGCGAAGAGGGTGAAAGTGGTCATTATGTCCTCCAGCAGCCTAAGCCTATAGCAGCATAACTGCAGAGATAGTTTCAGTTCAGATTATTTGGTTAAACGGCGCTTATTTACAACAATGTCGTCTCAAGGCACCTCACAAAGGGTCCCACTGATGGTCATATCAGTGACATATCAGTCACATATCTAAATATTGAATCTATATATCCAGGTTGTAAGTGAGTCTACTCAAATTTTTAACACAGCTTTTTATATTTCTCCTACAATTCAAGAGTGTCCCTAAAAGGATCAAGAAGTGCAAACGTACCCCCATATATAAAAAGCAATGCTAATGACCCTCAATATTAAATAATTCATTAATAAATATTGTTTATTTTGAACAAAACAGTACAACATGGTTTGGTTGTCTTCTAAAAGTTTGCACATTGCATACCAAAGACTTCTGTCTTTTTAACCGTGCCTGATAAAAATTTCAGTTTGGGGTTTCATTACCTTAGATATAATACCAGTACAAGACATTCCTGCTCTCTATAATAGCTTTATAAATTAGAATGAATTTCAGTTCAATTTAATGCCTTTAGTTTTAACTTGGAAAAAACAATATGAAAATTACCTTTTTATTTTAAAAAAAGGCAATTTTTGGATTGCATCATTCAGAAAACATTTTTTATTCAAAAGATTTTTTGTCTAGAATACAATGATATATGCTCTTAGGTTGAAAGGTTTATATTCTACAAAAATATATAAAAACATTATAAGTCATGTTATTGACTTATCAATTGAGGTTGTAAATATTTGAATGTATTATCAGTTGTAAATATTTGAATGTATTATCATCAACTTTTTGTCTAAATGTACATTTCAGGGAATGTCAAACCTACAACAGGGTCAAATATTGTTAGCATTACTGTTTGTGTGTGGTTTAGCACATTTTTCACTTTATGTTTCTATCTAGGTATCATGCTGCATTCTGAGGATACTGAAACAATCATCATTACCTACTGGTATCCCCACAAGATCACAATGTAATACAAAGCTGTGGTTGAGAGTGTACTGAGATCCTGCAACATGCCAAACAAGAGGACCCTGCAGAGGATAGTGAGGGGAGCTGAGACTGTCATTTGAGCATCTCGACTCTATGTCCAGGACCTGTTTCAGAGCCGCCACACGAACAAGGTGCTGAAGCTTGTCAAAGACTCCCCACACCATTTCCATGAACGATTTGAACTTCTGCTGTCACCCAAGTGATACTGGTACATCAAATGCCGAACCACCAGACAGTTAAACAGCTTTCTTCCTCACGCTGCTTAAAGTGCTGAACTGCTGTTAAGATTATCCACTTAATGTGTTTCATGTATTTAGTATTTTATTGCGTTTTCTACTCTCCATCTTTTCAATGATTGTTCACAATAATCTCTATTAGATCCCAGAGAAACACTCTCTTGTTTTTTCAATATTTTATTTAGTATACAACAACATTACAAAAAATGTATTTGATTTATTATACCTGCAAAGAGAACACAGATGGAAATGAGATAAATGAGCCTCTACCTCTTAATTTGAATCATACACCACCGGTCAAAAGTTTTAGACACACTTTCTCATTTAATGGTTTTCTTTATGCTTATAACTAATTACATTGGACATAGATGCTCACTGAAGGCATTAAAACTGTGGATGAACACATATGGAATTATGCAGGAAGTGAAAAAATGTAGAAGAACTTTAAATAGGTTTTATATTTTAGATTCTTAAAGTAGCTGCCATTTGCTGTGATGACTGAAATTCAATTTAAGTCCATTCAAAAATACTTAATCCCAAAAGGAAATTAAATGTTGTTGTAGCTTATATTATAAAGGTTTTTTTTAAATATTACCTTTTGGCTGTCTCTCATTGAACCTCGGGGAAGTTCTTTCAAGACTCTTTGGAAAACCATTTCAGGAGACCACCTCATGAAGCTCATGGAGAGAATGCCATGAGAGAAAAGCAGTAATCAAAGCAAAGTGTGGCTATTTTGAAAAATGTAAAATATAAAAAAAAATATTTAGAGTTATTTCACACTTTTTGTTTACTATTAAATTCCGTGTTTGTTTATTTATAGTGTTGTTGCCTTTGGTGAGAATCTACAATGCATATACAGGGGTTGGACAATGAAACTGAAACGCCTGGTTTTAGACCACAATAATTTATTAGTATGGTCTAGGGCCTCCTTTTGCGGCCAATACAGCGTCAATTCGTCTTGGGAATGACATATACAAGTCCTGCTACAATGTTTGAACCATTGGATGCACATGGTCCTCAAGAATGGTTCGGTAGTCCTTGGCAGTGACGCGCCCATCTAGCACAAGTATTGGGCCAAGGGAATGCCATGATATGGCAGCCCAAACCATCACTGATCCACTCCCATGCTTCACTCTGGGCATGCAACAGTCTGGGTGGTACGCTTCTTTGGGGCTTCTCCACACCGTAACTCTCCTGGATGTTGGGGAAAACAGTAAAGGTGGACTCATCAGAGAACAATACATGTTTCACATTGTCCACAACCCAAGATTTGTGCTCCTTGCACCATTGAAACTGACGTTTGGCATTGGCATGAGTGACCAAAGGTTTGGCTATAGCAGCCCGGCCGTGTATATTGACCCTGTGGAGCTCCCGACGGACAGTTCTGGTGGAAACAGGAGAGTTGAGGTGCACATTTAATTCTGCCGTAATTTGGGCAGCTGTGGTTTTATGTTTTTGAATACAATCCAGGTTAGCACCCAAACATCCCTTTCAGACAGCTTCCTCTTGCGTCCACAGTTAATCCTGTTGGATGTGGTTTGTCCTTCTTGGTGGTATGCTGACATTACCCTGGATACCGTGGCTCTTGATACATCAAAAAGACTTGCTGTCTTGGTCACAGATGCGCCAGCAAGACATGCACCAACAATTTGTCCTCTTTTGAACTCTGGTATGTCACCCATAATGTTGTGTGCATTTTATTTTGAGCAAAACTGTGCTCTTACCCTGCTAATTGAACCTTCACACTCTGCTCTTACTGGTGCAATGTGCAATCAATGAAGACTGGCTACCAGGCTGGTCCAATTTAGCCATGAAACCTCCCACACTAAAATGACAGGTGTTTCAGTTTCATTGTCCAACCCCTGTAGTCATGAAAACAAAGAGACCCATTAATTGAGAAAGTATCTAAAACCTTTGACAGGTAGTGTAGTATATTGGCTGTCTCTTTTTAATTGATAGACAGGAAACAAACAAACAAAACAAAATACCAAAGGATAGTAAAACACATTTTAAAAACAAATTTTAATTTATTCTAACTTTCAAATGGATAAAGGAAAAAAAAACCGTTTCAAAGCAGAAAGGCAACAGAAAGCAGGTTAAACCAAGCGCACCTGCGGGAGACAAACTTAATAAACCAAACTGCCCTACATTTTCTCACCTGGGACTGACAGCTCACCGCGGCCAATAAAATTGTTTCTTATTTCTAAGGAGTGGCAGCTACACCAATCAGAAGCCACACATGCAAATATCTGAATTCTATTGGTTGGGTTAAACATACGGATCTGACGTTTTACAGCGCGGGTCTGTCAAAAACTATCAGCCGCTAATCTGTAATATTTTCCAGGAAGCGACTCAAATCCTGCTTGTAATGACTCTGTAGCTTCTTATAAACAGGGAAATATATCACAACTATATCACAACGCACTGTTGTGGTTTTTCAACTCTTTTCCGGGATTGTAATCTTAAACGTTACGTGACAGCTCTTAAATGGGATTAGCACTCAGTTAAGCCAGTGTAAAATAATGAATGTAGCCTACTTGCTCCTTAGCTTGGCTGATAGCTGGAACTTTGTGCTACCCCGTTAATCTTTAGACTTCTCTGTTTTTTGTTTTTTTTACTAACATATTGGTAGAAAAATGCCTCGATAGCTGAGCAGGTTATAACTTGCGAGACCCATCTGTGTGCGTCTTAACGTAGACATCCAGTAACTGCCTACAGTTCTCCAATCGGTTCAAGGAGACGAAATTTGGATAACATGGAAAGCTACAACCAAAGGTTTGAGTCCACCTCAGGACGAGACAATAAGCCTCAAAAGAAGAAAGGTTCTCACAACAGCACGTCTGGGTTTGAAGAAGGAGACCGCAAACCAAAGTTTGTAAGTAAAATGACTTAAAAGAAAGGTTCAATTTGTTCTACCTTTGTGGGAAGTAAGGTAAACATGGCGTCAGACTCAGAAAAACGCAGTCCCTCCCTCAGTCTAACGTGGGGTTTGTTTTGTTTGTGACACGCTAAAAAAAAAAACAACAATAAGACGGGGAAAAACTAGACCGTAAAAAATGTGGAAGATGTGTCTATGTATAGATAGATGGTGTGTGTTTTGTATTTGTTTTAAATGTTACTAAAGAACAACCTTCAGCCTGAAAATGACTAAAATGACTGTGTTTAATTTGGTTTATTTTTAAAACCTGTCTTGAAATGAACATAAACCGGATGCACAAAAATAACAGGTCAATAAGCAGACCCCTGCAGGACTCCAGACCTTTCCTGGCTCATACATGTTACTTGTCATACTTTTGAAGACGTATATAAAATGTATTCTCTAAATGTCTGAATTGTCCTTTTCAAATGTGACCTTAGATGTTTTTTTTTTTTTTTTTTTTGACTTTGTTGTTGGGCATAGGGACTCAAAAGTTAAAATTAGCACAGGGTTTAGCCAACCATAATCCATGTGTTTCCTGCTACTACAAACCAATCATGGCTCTCCCTGCTTCCATCCGCTAGGGAGATGTTGGTGTCTAGACAAATCATCATACTTATCAGGAGACTCTCTATGGGGGGGGGGGGGTCTTGTTTATTGTTGCACACGACAGCCTTGTAGACAGGAGAGTTGTTTATCAAACAAACTTGGTCAACCACTGATGGAAGCATGTGATTGGGGGGATCTAAGTGGGGTTGCAAAGTCAGGTTGGTAGACTGACCTTGAATGTTTACCCTGAACAGCATATAAACATGCAGGAGTACAAAGAAAGAGATGCATTAAGTCTTTAGATGATGGTTTAATCTAGTTTTGCAGAAACTGTCTGAAGTTTGTGTTAGGAAATGGCTTCAGTCAGGGTTGTTGAAATTATATTGCAGTTGCAAGAAATAAAACGTTGCACAAGATTGATCAAAATCTTTACAGGTTTCAGCTTTGTCCATCCAAGCATGATAAAAAAACTCATAATGAATCCGCTAGAACTGCCTAAAACATTAAGGTAGACTTTGTGCTCAGGAGTTTTCATTCAGAAAACATATGCATAATAAAACAAATACGAAACACTGTTGGATCGCTAGTCAATATGAAAAGACTGGGTCTCATTTTTATTAAAGTATAAGTTTATAAAAAATTATTCTCCAAAAATAAAATATATGCAAGTCAAAAAGGGTACTGCATAATGGCAGTTGCATTCAGTTATTACACAATAATTGCATTCATTTATATAACAATTGAAAAATTGTTCAGTAGTTAAGGGGAATTAAAAAATCCCACTCGTATTTCTAGTTTTTGGGATTTGCAATCATCATCAATTTGATTTTATCGTTATTATCACAGGGTAATTAATTTATATCACGATATATTTCCGCCTTGGTAAAAATGTACTATTTGTTTTTAATGGTAAGAAATTAAAAATCAATTGCCCTTGCACCTTTAGATAAATTGCTAGTCAAGGGTTCAAAAGCAATCTTCTGTAAGTCAGAAAAATGCTCAGACTTCTGTTTCAGCTTTATCAGCAGATTAGTGATTTTACAGAAATCTGCATTACATTTCAGTCTTTATTTAACACATTTGAACCAGGACAGCATTTATTTACTTTACCAAGTCACTTTTCGACTCCTCTAGAACATTTTCAGTCCTCAAAAGCATATAGTAGAGACCAAATACTGGTATTTATGCTCTTATCCTATTTTATTCTTTAGCTGGACTAAAGGTTTTACAGTCAGTTCTGAGTACATTTCTCTGAAAATGTATTATTTTATATTCTTGTATGATTTTATTACAGTTTTTATTGGAATAGTTTCTTAGTGCCATGGCAGCTCCCCAATATGTCTTCAGATTAACATAAAATGGCAAAATATAAAAATAAATGTCGGTGTCAATTTCCATATAAAACAATCAAGAACTGCACTTAAAAGTGTAAAGCAAAAATTTAACAAGCGCAAATTCAATAAAAGGATATCCCATAAAAACAGTAAAACACTGAGGATGAAATTATTAAGAGCATTAAACATAATATGAAATTTACTGGAACAGACAAACAGACACATTTGGTTGACTGGCACTAAAGAAGCTGATAAACACAGACTGAAGTGAACAGATGACAATCTTTCTCTCTGTACAAGTAGAACCTCCATAGTATTTGAACAGGACTTGTAGATTTTCTCTTTTAGGCTTTTAGCTGATGTTCAACAGTAACAGACAACAGGGTGCCCTAGAATATTTTTGTTTTGTAAGGAACTTTGACTTCCACCTATGGTACTTGGAGATTATACTGACTCTCAGGGGATGTGGTGTAATTTAAACTTTAGCCATCTTCACTTATGTCTCCACACCTCCTAATGTATGTTATACTCTGTTTGTCATAGGCTTACCTTTACAATAGCGTAGCATTTAAGATTACCTGAAAAAGACCCTTTAGTGCTCAGGGTAGAATTAGGCTCCTTACTAGCAGACCAGACAACTGCTTGCGACAAGTCTTTAGTCTTCATTTTTGGAAGTTTTAAATTTGCTATTTGTCAGTCTCTGGGTCTGGATTAGCATTTGTTATCTTCCACTAGCAATACCAAACCTGTTGGTTGTCAGTTTGTGTTATCTGCTTTTTCTGCCTCTCGGCTTCGATCCTCTGTGCCACACAGCTGCTTACATAGCAACAACAAATTTGCAGGATTATTTTTTCATTCTCAGCACAAAATGGGGTGTACACACATTATAGGATTAGTCTTTGTTTTTATTCCTTATTAAATGTCAGATAAAGGCTGCCAAATGGTATACAAATCCCAGGCTGGATCTCTGAAGAGAGATTCTTATCCCTAATTTGAGACATTGCAAAATATCTTTGAGCTATTGTGAGTCAGTTTTTGTTGTGATTTTTTTGAAGTGCGGTTTTGGACATGGTAGAGGAATTTTTGCCTTCTAGTGGATTCAGTTGATTTGGTTCCTGATTTCTTTTTTTTTCTGCTCCCCATTATAGAACGTGGCCTTTAGAAACCTCACAGACGATGTGGTAAGATATGAGAAACCAGTATACAATCTATTGTCAGTCTGTGATTAATTTAACATAATCCTATTAAAGACTAGCTTATCCTCTGATTTTAAGTACAATTTAACTTTTGTTGTGATAGTTTAGATTTACTGATATCTGGGTGAAGAGAGCTGCGTTTCTCACTAACAAATAATTTCCTTGTGAGTTTTACATCAAGAAGTAGAACATGCTTTGCGCTGCATCTGTCAAGCAGAGGATGCTTTTCTTCAAACATTTCATGCACAACTTAGTACTGCTTGCCTACTTGTTAAAAGTTTGTCTTCTCTATGGAATAACCCTTTAGAAGTGTTTATAATCTAGCTCATGTTTTCCTTACCTCATCTTTACATTACTTTATACTGTTTCTTTAAACGCATGATACTAAATAAGCCTGAAGAGTGGTGAGGTGAATCCTATTCCAGCTGGATACGAAACATTCTTGTGCTTAAAGAAGTTATTTCTCTTTCTTTTCTGCAGCTGGACAGATTTGCGAGCATTCGAATTCCCGGCAGTAAAAAGGAACGTCCAGCCTTAACGCTCTCTAAACATAACTCCAATGACTGGTCCACTGCTTCAGCATCCACCCTCCATCATTTTGAGGAGCTCTCTTCAAAGATCACCTCGGAAAAAGAGATCTTGGCTCTGTTTGAAAAGATGATGGTATGTTTTATTATTATGCTAACTTGCCTTAATTCTCT
This sequence comes from Girardinichthys multiradiatus, assembly GCF_021462225.1. Classification (NCBI taxonomy): domain Eukaryota; kingdom Metazoa; phylum Chordata; class Actinopteri; order Cyprinodontiformes; family Goodeidae; genus Girardinichthys; species Girardinichthys multiradiatus. Next base: position 20,792,680 of record NC_061797.1, read on the forward strand.
TTTTAAATTTAAAACAAGTTGTTACAAGTTGTGTATTAAAAATCTAAACATTTTCATTGTTTTAATCAGTTAATACTTGAATCAATGGCTAGGCTTTTTTAATTGTCTTTTGTTTAGTTTTCCTCTTTGTGTAAAGACCACTTTGGTGCTCTGACTGCTGATAAAATTAAATCATCTGCACCACTGAGTCTCATAAAAACAACTCAATTAATATATAGTAAATGATAGCCAGGATTAAAGAAAAGAAGCAAAGTTTACTGCATTTCCCTGTCAGCACACAAACGACACACAAAACATTTTCTGATATAAATGCAAGTTAAAGGCCCTACCGAGATATCTACATTGCATTTCAACCTCTTCTCACATATGAAAATAAGTAACAGAAATGAACCCAAACAGAGGACACATCAATAAGTCTCATTTAAAAAGTAGCTTTAGAATCTGTGTCATCTTTTCCAATGAGAGTCAGGACGCTGCCAATTAGAGAAGCTGGGTGAAACAGGGAAACAACTTGAAATCCAATTGGAGCTCACAATTAACTTTTTCAATAATATCAGTAATTGGTATGAAGGATTGTTTAGACCATGTTAGTTACTCTAATTAGGATCCAGCATTGCCATTAAGGGTCAAACGCCCATTCAACACCTGTTATGGCTGATATACTGTACAGACCAAAGGTTTGGACACACCTTTTCATTCAAAGAGTTTTCTTTGTTTTCATGACTATCAATATTGTAGCTTCACACTGAAAGCATCAAAACTATGAATTAACACATGTGGAATTATATACTGAACAAAAAAGTGTGAAACATCTGAAAATATGTCTTATATTCTAGGTTCTTCAAAGTAGCCACATTTTGCTTTGATTACTGCTCCGCACACTCTTGGCATTCTGTTGATGAGCTTCAAGAGGTAGTCACCTGAAATGGTTTTCCAACAGTCTTGAAGGAGTTCCCAGAGATGCTTAGCACTTGTTGGCCCGTTTGGCTTCACTCTGCGGTCCAGCTCACCCCAAACCATCTCGATTGGGTTCAGGTCCATTGACTGTGGAGGGCAGGTCATCTGGCGCAGCACCCCATCACTCTCCTTCTTGGTCAAATAGCCCTTACACAGTCTGGAGGTGTGTTTGGGGTCATTGTCCTGTTGAAAAATAAATGATGGTCCAACTAAACACAAACCGGATGGAATAGCATGCCGCTGCAAGATGCTGTGGTAGCCATGCTGGTTCAGTATGCCTTCAATTTTGAATAAATCCCCAACAGTGTCACCAGCAAAGCAACACCACACCATCACACCTCCTCCTCCATGCTTCACGGTAGGAACCAGGCATGTAGAGTCCATCCGTTCACCTCTTCTGCGCCGCACAAAGACACGGTGGTTGGAACCAAAGATCTCAACCTTGGACTCATCAGACCAAAGCACAGATTTCCACTGGTCTAATGTCCATTCCTTGTGTTCTTTAGCCCAAACAAGTCCCTTCTGCTTGTTGCCTGTCCTCAGCAGTGGTTTCCTAGCAGCTATTTTACCATGAAGGCCTGATTCACACAGTCTCCTCTTAACAGTTGTTCTAGAGATGTGTCTGCTGCTAGAACTCTGTGTGGCATTGACCTGTTCTCTAATCTGAGCTGCTGTCAACCTGCGATTTCTGAGGCTGGTGACTCGGATGAACTTATCGTCCGCAGCAGAGGTGACTTTTGGTCTTCTTTTCTTGGGGCGGTCCTCATTTGAGCCAGTTTCTTTGTAGCGCTTGATGGTTTTTGCGACTGCACTTGGGGACACTTTCAAAGTTTTCCCAATTGTTCGAACTTACTGATGTTCATTTCTTAAAGTAATGATGGCCACTCGTTTTTCTTTACTTAGCTGCTTTTTTCTTGCCATAATACAAATCCTAACAATCTATTCAGTAGGACTATCAGCTGTGTGCTGTATCCACCTCCTGCACAACACAACTGATGGTCCCAACCCCATTTATAAGGCTTGAAATCCCACTTATTAAACCTGACAGGGAACACCTGTGAAGTGAAAACCATTTCAGGTGACTACCTCTTGAAGCTCATCAACAGAATGCCAAGAGTGTGCAGAGCAGTAATCAAAGCAAAAGGTGGCTACTTTGAAGAACCTAGAATATAAGACATATTTTCAGTTTTTTCACACTTTTTTGTTCAGTATATAATTCCACATGTGTTAATTCATAGTTTTGATGCCTTCAGTGTGAAGCTACAATATTCATAGTCATGAAAATAAAGACAACTCTTTGAATGAGAAGGTGTGTCCAAACCTTTGGTCTGTACTGTATGCCGACTTGCTTCAGATCACAGAGCATGCGTGTTTAGTCAGAGACAAAAATTGCCCTGGCAGGACAGAGGAGTCTCCTCATATTCTTAAACAAACTGTAAGCAAATTGCCAGAAGCTTGATGCTGCTGTTTGCCTAACGCCATGTCATCTTTTCAACTGCCTAAGAAACTCCTTTGTGATGAACATTTGTCTTCATATACATGATGAGATGTCTTGTGATTTGATGTGGTTTTAACAAGAAAAACAGAATAAAGTAAAAGTTTTTTTTTCATTTGATGGTTTTGTTTTGTTCTGTTTTTGAACAAACCTTTTTCCATATTTTTTTCCTCAGGAGGACATGAACTTGAATGAGGACAAAAAGACTCCTTTGAGGGAAAAAGACCTCAACACAAAGCGAGAAATGGTCAACCAGTATATTTTTGCCTCCTCAAAAACAGTAAGTCATCTGGTGTCTGCATTTACAACCAAATGTATTTTTGCCATCAAGCCTGTCATGTAAAATTGGTTTAAATTTGTTTAGGGCAAGATGTACAGTTCAATCAGAAAGAAATTGAAACTTGACAATTTGACAATTTCTGAGCACTAATTAACAGGTCCAATAGTAAACAAAATTCTGATTTATTTGTAGTTATTAAGTGTAAGAAAGCTACGAACTTCTACTGTTTTCGGCCTATAAAGCAGGAACCAACAAAACTGCTGTAATGTGCTTTTTGAGTTTAATGAAAATGTGGATAAATGTTAGTGAGATATGCTTTGATGCAGAAATGGGGATAATCTGTAATTCATTTATTTTCTCTTGCCTGCAAACTTTATTAAACCTGATAGACATTTTTTTTTCTCCTATGTGTTATAGACCTTAGAGGAGAATGTTGCAGTTGATAAAAATTGGAAATCTCTCCTTAGGTTCCAGGATAGCCTTGATAATTAAGGTTCTCTTATGATTCTGCATCACATCTTGAATGCTGCTTATTCAAATGCATTATTGCCTGCAGCGATGCTGACTCCAGTGAAGTGAATAAATATATCATCTAGCTTTATTGCTTGCCTAACTAGTAATGTAATACTCTATAATTTCTTCTTTTCTGTGCCATGAGATCAACCTATTTATATATTAAGAAAAGCAAATACAATACATTCTCAGTAATTCTTTTTACCATTTTAGAGGCTTACAGTAAAACTACCTTATGCACATCATTTCAAATTGTTATGTTTCTTTTAGGAACTAAGTTTGAGAATTAATTTTAGTTTTTATTTCATATTTCTTTTCTAGAATTGTTACATAAAATCCTAAAACACATCCATTTTAGTTTTAATCCTGTAAGAAAAAAGAAAAAAAAGTAAACATAAAACAAATTCACAATTCGCTGTCTCATAAAAATGGTAGATGGTGCTCTTGAAAAACACTTTCCATGTTAGCTGTTACTCAAAATAATTGTTGACCTTGAACTATGTGTCTGTAGCAGTAGTTGACTGGAAATAACCATTGTACTTGTATGCGACCCCTGGTTTGATTTGTCTGGAGTGCCCTTGCTGTGCCGGAAATTGTTTTACTCAGCTTTGCCTTTGAGACACCAAGAATCTACAAAGATCTTTTTCCTTAGTTTTGCCTCACAGAGATGTTTACAATTCAACTCACATTTTGTTCTTATAATTTTTAAACTCTTATGGAAAAATAATGCGTAAAAGTTTGCATAACTTTACTAAATCATTCAAGGAAAGTAATTACTCTGTAGATTGAGCTTGATGGGGTATTTATTTAGAGACCATCAGGCCAAAACTTGCTTTGTATTTTGCTCCAGGCAAGTGAAAGAAGATGAGCAATTTGGATCCATTGGTTCTCTCAAACCTTAGGCTGATTTCCAAATCGCCCTTTATTTGTAAACTTCGAGAAGGTGGTTTATAATCAGCTACAATATCCCCTGCAGCTTCATGATATTCATGAGAAATTTTACTCCGGCTTTATTTAAGTCTTGTCACAGCCATGAAACTGCTCTTCTCAGGGTGTGCATTGATCTACTTTTAACTGCCGATTCTGGCAATTCAGCTGTTTTGCTGCTTGATCTTACCGCTGCTTTTGACACACTAGATCATGACATTTTAATATCAAGACTGGAGCAGTCTGTTGGTATTAAAGGCACAGCCATAATATGGTTCAAGTCATATTTATCCAATAGAAATCCAGTCAGGACAATTTTTGTCTTCTGTAGCCCCACTTAAATATGGGGTACCTTAAGGCTCTATATGAGGTCCTATTATTTTCTCTTTATACCTGCCCTCTCTGGGATCCATTTTCCAGAAATACAATTTGTCATTCCATTTTTATGCGGACACCATTCAGGTTTATCTTTCATTAAAATCTTGCGGATCCTGGTCAGTAGGGTGGCTGCTCCAGTGTTTGGCAGATGTGAGAGCATGGATTGAGCTTATTTTTTTATTTTATTTAAATGACAAAAACACAAAGGTAATTTTATTTGGTAAAGCTCACCTGCTGACAGAATGCAGCAGTGCTGTTGGGTCACTGGACTCTTGTGGCTGGGTGAATGGAATCCTGGGGTGATCCAGTGTAGCTTTTATCATCTGAGGCTTATATGTGAAGTCAATGATTATCTTTCTCATGATGCCCTTCGGAGGGTTATTGATGCTTTTATAACTTCTAGACTGGACTACTGCAACTCCCTCTATTGTGTGATTAACCAGTCTCTCCTTAGCCATCGTCAGCTGGTTCAAAATTCAGCTGCCCGTCTGCTAACGGGGAGAAGATGACTTGGACATATCCTGATTTTGTATTTCCTCCATTGGCTGCTCGTTTCTTTTAGGATTGTTTTTAATTCCGTTAGTTCACTTAGGTTAACTAACAGTGAAAAAAAAATATATATATATAATAATATCCCAAAGATCTTATTTTCCAACCCGGTTTAAAATCTTAGCTGGCATCATTTAGTGTAAATTGGAGGATCATTTTTCTTTTGTCCTCGGTGACCAGAAAAAAAACCAAAATCTTTAAAAAACAAACATGAAGACAAACTTAGATTTAGATTGTTTTGAAATATCTCGCTTCACTATTTAGTTTTTTTTGTTCTAGCATATTAACTAGTTAGAGTTTAATTGATGGAATATTATTGCAATTCTGATTGCAAATAAATAGCATAATTGTTTCTAAAATAATTGAAGCATAGTTTATTACCATTTTCTGCTATGCCAGTAACATAATATGTACAACACAATGCCTGCTCTTTGTTTGGAGTGATAAACTGTCCAACGGCTTGAAAATAGACACACAAAATGAAACGTCATTATTTTTCATTTCATTGCAACTCCTCAAACCCATGCAGTTTAAGAGGGACAACACATGCAACTTCACACACAATGTTCCTGATGCAGAATTCAAGTAGCAATTTGTGTCTGGATGAAATGAGTGCCTTCAACAGCATCACCCTCTCTTTCCTGGAAAACATTCATGAGTTCACGGTTTGTTGCTAAAGGATTTTTGTTGCGCTTTTAGAAAAGGTAATAAAGGGAAATGAAAATTTTGCATGTTTGTTTGGAAAAAAAAAAAAAAACATTAAAAAAATATCAAGGATTGTTTTCATCTAGCTCATAAATGTAGGTCAACACAATCTGATTTACAATTCAAAGACTACATTTGGAGTCAAACATTTTATTCTATTTCATGAAATTGAAAATATGGGTATCTCTGCCTCTGGAAAGCCAAAAAATCTAGTTACAGACAAGGCCTGCTTCTCTCAAGAAGGTAAAAATGTAAAAAAAAAAAAAAAAAAAACCAAGGATAACGGCAAAAATCAAAAGAAATCCTACAAGGTTTATCACATGGTCAGTGTAAGAAAAGCTCTGAATAAGAATGTTGTTATTTTTACAAGGGCACCATGAAGAAAGCTGCTACACTCCAATGGAGAAAAAAATAACATTGTGACACATCTGAAATTTGCAAGACCTCATGCTTGTTCTTTTTGAAGAAGTGAAAAGAAAAATCGTTAAAAGACCACAACTGGACTCATTAAAACCTTATCCCTGGTAGAATTTCTACCTGATGCCCATACCTTAAAATCTTTAAGAAGGTTTTCAGTATTCTTCAGACACCTTTTGGGGTTTATTTTACCAAATGTATATTTACATTTTAATGTGCTTTTTGTATGAGGTATTATTAGTCTCAGTGCACATTTTGAGCACAAGGTCATCCCAAAGACCTTTTTAGTCTTGGCGTTTAGGTTGTGTGGTTAAAGCTGCTGTGTTGCAGCTGATCCATTGTTCTTTCTTTCTGTCGACTGGGTGGCAAGCATCTTCCAAGCAGGCTAGGCTCACTGAGAAACTTATAATAAGCAGTGGAAGTTACCCAACGCTCCCACTGCAGGCAGGTCAGGGGATGCTCCTGTGAAGTGATGCCAAGTAAATATCCTTTGAACTGGACAGAGTGATATTTTGAGTGCTTTTGAACTAGCTTCCTTATTTCAAAATTATAACAGGCTCTTGTTTCTAGATATGGATTATTGTGTCTCTTTTTCTTAAAAAGCCTGTTTTGACATTTAAAAATGTCAAACCTGAATGATTTATGGTTATTGCAAAAAGAAATGGCTTATGCAGAATTGTTTAACCTATAAGAAATGTTGCCTGTTGATCAAAACCGTGCTTAAGCTTTTATTTTCCCTGTCGATTGCAAACTTATTATAAATCGATTGGCATTCATAGCTTTGCCAATTGCTATCAATGTATATAAAATTAAGAAGAAATATTTCAAGAAGAGTTTGAAAATCAATTATGTAAGGCAGCCAAGTTTTCTGAAGTACTATCTACATGGTATCTTTTATCACCAATCTCGTTTGAACAATGTTGGACCACGTTGTGTCACCAGACTTCATATTTGCTTTTATTATGTTTTATTTGAAATTTAAATGGTTGTATAAAGGATTTTCTTCTTTTTTCTTCTTCTGTTTTTTCAGGGCAGCCTGAAGAAAAGCCATCAGATATCTCCTCAGGAATTCCTCAGTGAGCTGAAGTCAGGGGTGATGGACGAACGTCTGTTTGCCTGTCTAGACTCATTGCGAGTGTACCTGACAAGCAAACCTGTGAGGTATAGAAAGAAATTAGTATTTAAAAACTGCTACTTTAGTTTAGGCGCTATGTGTTTTGTCTGTTTTGTAATTCTAAATTTTAAAAGGTGTTGGAATTTATTCAAATTGTGGCCTTTACATTTTAGTACATCATTTAAATTTATTCAGATCTTTCAACTAGAACTATTTAACGAGGATTAAGTTCTTTCAGTTACATCAGATCTTATAGAATTTTATAATGGTCCTGGACTATGTTAATGAGAGGCTTGGTCACAATGCTTTACGCTGTAATCAGCATTGAGGATCTTTCCCCTTTCCTCTCTGGCATTTCAGATTCATTTAAAACATTGCAAATACCATATTCTTAATTATAGCATGCATCGTTGAAATGTACTGGTTGAACAAAAAACGTAGCTTAGTTTTTATGTATGTGGGCTGCTCTTTTTGTCTCTCTCTCTTTATTAAAGAGGTTGAGATATAACTGGACCACATTTATGGTAAAAGGACTGTCCTACTTCCCAAGGCGGCATATTAGCCATTAAATGGTTCTATTCTTTGACACAAAATGTCTCATTTTTCTTAATTTAAATGCAGAGTAGCATTTGCATGAACTGGGTGCTTCTGTGAATTTACGTTCACGTAATAGTTTGGCTGTTCTCAGTTCACACATGCATGGTTTGGCTGAATTAAAATGTTAACATTGTGCTGTTATGTAATTTTTTGAAATGATTTTTTGGATATTTAAATCATTAACATCGATTCATTGTAAACATGATCAGATTATGTAATGAAACAGCACTGAAATATGACCAACAATGTTTGTTTTACATTTTGTGATGGAATTATACAGTGTTTCTGAGGGAGAACTGTTACTAACTTGTTCCTATGTTCTTGGTAAACTGAAACAATTAAGCCCAAAGTAATTTAAACCCCCGGCCTATTTTAGTTATTTCTGTTCAGACAGGAAGTCTATTTCTGATACCAAAATGACAAAAGAATCTCCCAAAAGATAAAAAGACCATGTACAAAACATGTTTTGGCATTTCAGCAATCAAACTCTTCTTATAATTGCTGACAAGCTTATTGGATGTTTCAGGTATAATTTTTTACAATTCATTTTTTGAGATTAGCTCCAAGTCTTTAATGTTGAAAAGGCTCCTTGCAGGCACTTCAGTCTTTAGCTCCAATCCACAGATTCTCTGTCATATACAAGTCGGGACTTTGGCTGGGCCACTTCAAAACATTAATATTACTTTCAGTCAGGACAAACCTCTTGGTATGATTAAAAGATGACTTGAAATCTAAATCTGACAGGGATATGCCATGTGTACATAGTATACTGCATCACTCAGACATTATTCACCAGTCAAACCAATCATTATGCTAACACAATACCAAGTATTTTGCCTGCAGTTATATGAAGTTCTTTTTTTATTTTAAAGCTTCGCCAGTCTTTGTTTAAGCTCTCTCAATTCAGTACAACAATTCCAAATATCTTCCCTCTTTTTATGTTGCAGTAGTTTCAGTAAAAGTGGCTGTCAAGAAAAATGTGGCTGGGAAACTCTAGCGTTTAATGAAGGTACCACTGATCAGACTGTCAGGCTCAAGTCTAATGACAAAAGTATGGACTAGATCATAAATCTGCTTCAGCCAGAAACAGCATCAACCTCTCGCTTTCTAATAGCGCCATTAAAGTCCTGAGTTGCTGGATTGATTTGGAAGTAAAACCTTTTTGTCTGCCACAGTTTTTGGATGCAGATCAGTGTCACTTTCCTGGCAATGATGCAAATGGCTCTCAAGCATTTCTTCAGTGCAATATGTGCAGACTACAAGGAAAGTCAGTAAGATATATTTTCCCATCTGGATTTCTCTGGTATTGCAGACCTAAAGTCATAATTTTTGCACTTATCTGACTCTATTATGCTTTACCTCAGCATATTCAGTTCTCTGTCCCTTTTCATGAAAAAGAAGCCACAGCTTTAGCTTATAGGATCAGCAAGGCCACACAATGTAATTGTAAAAAATGGAATTGATGAATGGATCTGACAAAAAAGTGGAAATTGGTTTTTGATACTGTGTTATAACTGACCTTCATGTTTAAGGCTCCACTGTGATGTATTTTTTGTTTAGCTTACACAAAGATAAACATCCGTGTTTCTTACATGCACTATACCAAACCTTCCCCCCCAAAAACCTTGAATTCTGTTTCTGCCTCACATAACCATGAACTACAAATAACGAGTCACGCTTCCTATATAGAAAGTATTTTTCAAACAAATCTTTTTTTTTTTTACATTTCTTAATCCTTCTTAAATATTTTTAAAATATCCTGTAGAAATATTTCTTCTTTTGTTTTAGATTTCTGACATTGCTTTGACTTTAGCCTTGTGCTTCATCTCTCTTTAAAGACCTTTGCTGTCATTGAAAATGTGTTTCTGTTTAGTGGAGTGCAACACTTTGCTGGACTGCCATAGGGATTCTACAGGGAAGTTGACATACCTTAACTGTGAAGTTAGACAGATAAGACATTTTCTTCAATTTACTATTGACTATTTCTTTCATAGGGAAATGGGTGGTGTGATTGCCCTTGTCATTTATTATTTCCTGCTTGGTAACTGTTTGAAATTATAGCCTTCAGATGACTAAAACTATGCGATTTACTAAACAGTCTTATATTGAACTGAAATTGATTTGGTGACATCCTTCTACCCGGTCTCCTTGTCATACTAGGGGATGTCATAATATTCCCAGGTCAGAAAGGGCATACAATCCCTCCTGCCAGTTATGGGTCTTTCCTGGGATCTCCTTCCAGGACAGCATACCCAGAAAACAATCAAAGTGTGGAACCCAGGATGGGTGCTGATCAAATGCCTGAATCATCTTAACTTACCCCTTTCTATGCAGAGGAGCAACTGCTCTAATCCAAGAAATCCACAGAGCTTCACCAAGGGTGGGCACAGCCAACGTATGGAAGAAGCCTATTTCAGATGCTTGCATCTGACTCTTCTTTCAGTCATGAACCATATCTCACAAGCTTTATTGCTTAGTTCTTTGTTCACCACAATGGACCTAAGCTCTGCCCGCATTAGTGCAGAAAAAGCCTTAATCCATGTATCTGTCTCCCTCTCCATCGTACCATCACTTGTGAACAAGCAGGACACTTGAACTTCTTGTCTTGAAGAAGAGACTAACTCCTACCAAGAGGAAGCAGTCCACCTTTTTCCAGTTTTGAACCATGGCCTCATAGATGGAGGGACTGGCTCTTATCCTGAACCTCCTCAAAATCCTGAAGTTCATGGCCTGAACATGCCACCAGAACCCCATTATCTTCAAAAAGCAAAGAGAAGACCCTATAGTTCTTACACTAGTAGCCCTCCTCACCATAGCTATACTTTGAGATTTTGTCCACAAACACAACAAACAAGACTTTGGACAAGAGGCAGGACTGGTTGTGTCCATCGCACACCTGGGGAATGCTTAACTTTGTGCCAAGAATGCAGACACAGCTGTTGCTTTGCTCATAGAAGGCCTGTTTATTAGGGCTGACACAATGAATTGGATTGATCGATTATTAAAATAATTTGCAACCAATTTAGTAATCGAATAATCGTTATCTGGAGTACACAGACTCTAAAACATGCCTTTTGCTCAAAGAACAGCCCACTCAGAGCAGTAATTGGATCAAAATTGAACAACAAATATAAACATTTTGCATTTACAATGAAAAACCTTCTTTGTCTGTTCTCAGGCATTATCCCTTATAAAATGTCTTGGGGAACATGGTTGTAAATCTTCTGTAGTCCACAAAACTCGTGTAGACTGGAAAACCAGACCTCCATGACCCCCTCAGCAATCCCACATGGGGGATCGGGTCCACTGTTCCATGGGCAAGAAGAAAACCAAGCTATTTCTTGTGAAATTAAGTTTCGATGATTGCACAGAGCTACCCCCCAACACCCTAGATTTAACTTTCCCAGGAAGGCTGATAATTGCTTATTAATTACAGCATATCCTTTGGAGCCCTTTATTATTGAGACCACATCCCTGATTGATGTCAACATTCCCATATATGTCAACTGAACAGTTATCAAGTCAACAACAGATGTTGGCATATAATGTTTATTTTTTAAAATCTTTTTTGAGGAAGAAGAATAAGAATACAACGCTAAACATGCTTTATTTATTTAATTTCCATTTGGGAGGAATATAGTATTTTTGAGTTGAATTTTTGTCTTATGAAATGCATTGAGCAACATATTCCACTATTTTGTGTTTTTGTTGTTGAAATGAAATAATTGTAACATAGAAATATAATGCAACTTTCTCTTTTTTCTGTCTGTTTGGTTATTTGGAATTCAGCAAAGATCAGCACTGTTTCAAATCAAGGTTTATTTGTAAAATTATCCTGGTATTAAAGCACTTAAAGCAATCCAGGATAAGGCACGATATCTACATATACATTCTGTGTTCCCTCTTTGTGCTGCTTAACTGTGTGAACAACTGAATGTAATCAGCGATGTATTTTCATGGCACTGTGATGAGTCGTTCTCAATATGGCTCCAGACTGAGGACTTTCAGGGAGAGACTGTAATTGAAGTTTTCTCATTGGGTATGTGGGATGGCTGCCAGATGCTGGGAACTAATGAAACCCAAGGGCTGGCAGAGTATGTTAGATTAGCAAACTGAATATAAAATACTTTAGTTTAAGCAGGCTGCATGACAAATAAAAAAACAGCTAATTGCTCAAAGATAAACAGACAGGGAGACATCACAGAGATTTAGTTGTGTTATATGTCTAAATTGGACAACTGTGAATAATTCTGTAAGGTTCCTTTTGGGTAAATTGGGTGGACTGTAATAATTTCTGATGTTTTTTTTTTGTCAGCTGTCTAACAGATAAACCATATACATAGATTTCTCCTACACTATGGCGTTTGCCAAATCAGTATGTATACACTTCTGTTAACTCATCTATTATAATGTACACTTGGGGTGTCCAACTCAAGTCCTCTAGGGCTACATGCAGGAATGCGTTCCTGATCCAACACAGCTGATTGAAATGGCTGAATTATCTCCTCAACATCTGCTAATGAACTGTTAATAGTTTTATTAAGATGTTTCGAACCAGGAAAACAACTAAAACATGGAGGAAACCATCCCTCTGGGAACATTTGGGAATACTAATGATGTATCCAGTGAATTCCAATTATACACTCTTACTAAAATTATTTGATGTAAAACAATAAAACCATGACCAAACATTTTAAAGCTTTCCCAACCTTTAATTTTTCAGATATCTTGTGTGATTTCCCCCTGAAAACCTGGGGGGGGGAAGCATACAAAAAATTTAATTTAACAAAAGTTATACTATATCTTGCAAAGGTTCTACTAATTTGTCATATGTCATGGGACCTCTGCTGGTCACAGCCCTCTTCAGGTAATCCCATACATTTTCTTTCATATTTACTTTGTTGTTTACTAATTTAGATGCTTCTGATGAAAATTTTAGTGCCTTGCTTAAATTCCTTGGTTTATGATCTGATACTCCGCTACCTGATAAAGGTATTTGAACCCCTTCTTTGTTGTTCTGTTTCAGACTTGATGTGTGGCAAGGGGTAGGACAGATGGTTCTGTTTAGCCTTAAAGAGGTGGTTTCTCAGCCTTCTCCAGAGCACATATATGAGATGAGATGTACGCCACACTGTTTCAGGTTCAATTTCCATTGTCAACATGTCTAGAAAACCAAGATTCACATCAGGCCCTGCTCTGTGAATTGGGCATACAAGGAAATTACCTTGGACATTCTTTCAGCAAAGCTCAAAAACAAAATCCCTCTTCGTGTTTCTAGCAGATAACTGAGGTTTGGGTAAAAATTAACTGGTGTTTGGACCTGGTCATGATTTCCTCTGCTTTGAAAAAAGCCCCACTTCCCTCTGAAGAAAAGCAAGCCCAGATCATGATGGTACTACCACAATGTTTTACTGTGAATATGTTGATTTTTATTTTATTTTTTGCTGATATGCTGTGCTGTTTTTGTGTCAAGCAAGCCTCTTTGAATTGTAGCCCAAACATGTAAGTTTGGTTCAGTCAAACATAACAGATTATCCTAGACACTTTTCTAAGATTTTATGAAGGCCTGGATGTTTTCTTTGAAGATGCATTCTTTGACCTCTGTCTTTAATCCTACATCTTTGTCCAGACATATGGAGAATATAGGACATTGTTGTCTCATTTAGAACACAACCAGCATGTCAGAAATTTGAAAAATTGGGTCCTTTAAATCCTTTGCAACCTCTCTGCAAACTATGTCCAATTAGACAGTTTTAATTGTATTTCAGGTTAATTGGTTTTTCTAGCAGTTATGTGGGGCATGTACCCAAGAAGACTAAAAATTAAAATTGGTTAAAATGGTGCTTAAAACAAAAGCAAATCAAAGTATTTGCCTAAGGACAGCTATACAGCAAGGTAAATGCAGCTATTTTAGTGTTTTTTTTTTTTTATAAGTTTGCTTCTTTTTTAGTTGAATTGTACATGATGTCACATTAAATGTCTAAAAATTATAGTAGATTTTTGATTATATAATTTTGAAAGAGCAATATTGAGTTTTACTGTAAATGTTGATATACATCACAGTCATGCTTGTCTTGATGGGGCTATTTTACTTTCTAAATTAGTGTTTATATCGTAGCACATTTAAAAAAAAAAAGCGAAACCTTGACTGTGCAAAAATGATCTAGTACATTTTGTATTGTGACTTTAACTCCTCACACAATAAATAAAATTGCACAGTTTGCAGGTTTGAGAACCTGCTTTTATTTGTCTTATCCCAGCCCTCTTTGACCTTCCTTAGGGAAAGAAAAGACACTCTTTTTATAAATGGACTCTGCCCAATTGTTCTTGCTCCTGAAATCTTTTCTCAAGACATGGCAGAAAGCTATTACATTGCTGGTTTCTGACCTCCAAGATTTTCAAAATGCCTAACGGCTTAAA